>NC_083463.1:16895312-17162812 GCF_030014155.1 Tachysurus vachellii | reverse complement strand
ACAGACACGTTTTAACTAAAGTGTAAACAGAATGGTTCAAGACTCGGTTCAGTGTCGGTTCCTCCAATAAGACAGTTAGCATTAGCAAGCGACATAAAGGTCCGACTCTGTATTACAGTTTTATTCAACTTCATCCTTTAAACAAAAACAAATGGAAACGTAACCAAGCTGTATGTGAGCGAGAGGACAGAGCGATAGAAGCTAAGCTCGGCTAACATTAGCTGTATGAGACTAGCATCACCAGCAGCTTGTTGTTTTTAACATTACCGGCAGCGACGGACTCCTGGAGCTTCAGCGGACTCCGCAGCACATAAATCATAGTTAACACCATGGCGAACCAAACTGCACACACGTACGTCCACGAGCAGGACAGCCACGACTTCAGTTTCTCCGCAAAGCCATGGGCTTGAGGAGTACTGCTATTCTCGTCCGCCATTTTTCACTGTATGACAATAAACATGAGAATGACGGGATACCGGAGAAGGTTGTAATATGGGCAAACCTCCATAGGACGGCGCCGGCGCCGCGTTACTATTCACACCTGTTTTCCGGCAAAGCCCCGCCTCCCTGCGCAAGTGTTGTGTCGTTATCGGTACAGTTAACTCGTGCAGCGTTCACGTGCTCCATAAAATAATCGTTTTCCACCGGCGAGGTGTTAATTCACGTGTCTGGATAAATGTTAGTTGGATAGTCTGATATATTGTCCTTTTTTCTGTCATTGCTCGATATTAAAACAATATATATACTGGTTTAAATCCATGCTATAAGTAAACTGTATTTATAACCATTTCCTGTGTTGCTCTATAAATCCACAAACGAGTAAGTCGGGAGACCTGGTTTGTGGTCAAGCGCTTTTTTATAGCAAAAAAAAAAAAGCTGTCATTACAAAATACGATTTGCAAAGCTCTTTGAAACATAATCTGATCTGAGCTCAATCTCAAAAATTGCAAAGAAAGAATTTACCTAGGAAAATTAATTGGTTTTATGTCAAATGTTTGAGCAAAATACAGCAAGCGGTGTGAATGCAGTACTTTGCTTCACGGTGCTAAAAACCGCACGTGCACCTACCGCCCTGTGTGAGCCGCTCGCGCACAGCTACAGCGGTCTCTTCCCCAGACAGGTGCACGCGCACAGGTGGCAGTAACTATATTATACACATAACTTGCAACTGAACACGCAATAAGATGATCTTTATTGTATATTTTGACATTAGAGAACATCTCGCACACATATAGACATTCAGAATCGATTTCATATAGATCATCTCGCACAATGTGACAAGCAATAATATGTAAAGCTGGCTAAAATCGCACAAGGTTAACCGAATGAATGTGCCTTGAAGTAGGTAACTCGTATTCTCTACAACTCAGAAGGTACTTGAAGGCAGCATGTTCTTGTACTAGCTGGACGCCCAGGCGCCGAACTATCCAATCAGAGTGCTGCTGTAGGCCAAGGGGGCGGGATTTGACATAATATGGGTGGGAAGTTAATCTAAACACTGCACCGGTTTCCGATGCGTTTCCAGCTGTACGTCTGAATGAACGTATATAGACCGTCATTTCTGTTCATGTTTTGGTTCACATAGAGACAGAGAGATGTGCGTTAAACATTCAGTTAATACACAGTCAGTTTCCAGGAGCAGGTCACATCTTACCTACTAATCTCACTGATTTGACTGTGGCATGAATGTTAGGCTGGTTTGAGTATTTCTATAATTGCTGATGTTCTGGAATTTTACACACACACACAAACACAAGTCTCTTGCGTTTAATTAGAATGGTGCAATAAGGAGAAAACTGAAAAATTGAACCTCAAGCCAGATGGTTTACAACAGAATAAAACCACTTTACACTTGGCCCAGCCATTATAAGGTGGGTGCATTTGTAACCATAAAATAACTGTGATATTATGAGGCCCAAAGTGTGCCGAGAAATCATTTTCCACATCATTACACCATCAGCAGCCTGAATGTAGAGGTGTAATGCCCGGCTGTAAAGAGCAATTATTTGTGTTACTATTAAAGTTCCTGTCAGCTTGAACCAGTCTAGCTGTGCTCCTGGAGCATGGTTGGTGTATTGTAGTTAGAATCACACATTAGAAATTTAAACGAAATTAAAATTCACATTCTGAATGTTATGAAATTCAGAATTCTTTTTGACAAACTGAATTTCACTAAAGATGCATGATTACAAATTGAAATACAAAACGTATTTCTATCATTCTGAATGTATATTGATTAATTCAGTGAATACATAAACTAAGTATTAATATCATTATGGATTTAGTTTTTAATCAAACAGGACTCTAGTCAGTGTAATTGTTACACACTGCAGCTCTTACAGAAAGGCACTAGGTTGTAAAAAAAGGCTATAAATCTTTTTCTAAATCTTTTTTTTTTATAAATTCTTTTTCCCTCCCTTACATCCCTTCTAATGGCATTATTAATTAATTTTATATTTAACCACTTTTAAAGCCTTAAAACCATTCTCTGATATTGAAGACGTCCCTTTTAAAATGTAATCCATAATAAAAGACACAAGTTGGTGCAAATACTTTATTTTTCTGGAATCCTATTTGTTCATACACTTTGTAAAAAATAGCAGTAATTGCTCAGGCAGGAAGCAGAAAATGAGGCGAAACCCTGGGACTGAATACAGTAATGCTACCAGTTGGAGACACCAGAGGGCGATATTGCGACCGTTTCCAATAAGAGGCAGAGGCTTTACATCCATCCTTACACTGAAACTGTGGACCATAAGTGTTTTTTTTCCTTTTTTTTTTTTTTGGCAAATCTCCTCAACAAATAACAGTACATTTAAGAAGTACCACCTCTAAACACTGCTTCCAGAGAAGAAATTATTGTGTTGATTAAACACAGTGGCACAGAACAGTCATCAAATGCAGACAGGGACGAGAAAAGAGAAACAATTTGCTCAGTGAAATAAAACACACCTCACACATGATATCCAGAATTGTTAGTCATTGTAGAAAATATATTCCCGAAAGCAGTAATTTTCGTTTGTGGAGCTTTAACATTGTGCATGTGGTTTTTATTTTTCAGGCTCTGGATCAAGCTTATATTAAGGGAGGTATAACACTAACATAAATAAAGACAATCCTGAACATATAACTTGAAATCATTTTTGTTTGGACTGCAGATTAGTTTAAGATCATCACGGAATCAAGCTAAAATTTTTACAAATTAAAATGACGGATATAAAAAAGTCTATTGAAAATATTGATGTTCAGTGTTTTTAGAATCCAAATCAAGATTGCTGTTCATGTAAATGGTATTTAAGGTGTATAAAGGCTATTTATATATTTAAAAAAAAACCTTTAAGCTAAGCAGTAATCACCATACAAAGATATTCTTCAGGCTTTGTTTCCAACTGCACAAGACAGATTTATAAAGGGGGGAAAAAAAAACCTTTGGAACCTTGGATTAAAAATCAATATATTTCAAGAAAGGTTACAAAATTAAACTCTATTCAAAAGTATATTAAAAAAAAAAAAAAAAAAAGCTTTTTCATTAGCAAGATTAAACATTTGGTCAAGGACATGGCTGAATTGGTGTCTCAGAGTGATGTGTAAAATGTGTAATAGTGGGGTAGAACATTTCTGACCCTGGGCATCGGTTTAACAGCAAGGACTATTGCTACACCCGACAGAACAATTTCACAGCCTTCTGACAATACAGAAAAGGAGGCAGTCTCTTTAGCTGAGGTTAAACCTTGGATATTAGGGGGGGAAAGAAAATAAAAATAAAGCGAGGACATTTCTTAGCACATTTGTCCAAAGTGCCTGTGCCCAAACCTGGCCCCGGTCTTGCGCTCAAGCCCAGGCCCCCTGCAGCTCTTATCTCGCCTTGTATTGTGAGCAGAGGGAAAGGCAAGCCAGCTCAGCTCTAAGCATTCTGCATCTCTTTGCCTATCTTATAGCTGAGGATCTTGTTCCAGTCGATCTTGGTGCGGGTGACAGGAAGCGGTCGGCGTAAGGCTTTGAAGGTGGTGTCCGACATGTTCTGGTAGTTCTCGTTGATTGCCGTCTGGGAGACATAGGAAAGGCAAAAAGAATCTCTTGGTTTCATTATTTAATACAAAACAGAAGATGTCTTCCAGACACACGTCAGTGAAACGGTAGTAGCGCACAATCAGCAAATTAACAAGAACATAAAAACAAATTCTTTGACAAATAGTTAGTGTCATGGTCCTACCTGGTATTCAGTCTCTGCATCGTTAATAACTTTAACAAACTCCTCAGCAGTCTGCTTCGGATTCTGTTAAGAGATATGGACAAGCACAACTTAAGCATGAAGAAACTCAAATGAACTTGACTGGTGTGAAGTGAAATTCTGCCAGAAGCAAATTAATCTCACAGGTTCACAATATGGCTAAAAACCTGTGCACTAGGAAGCATCCCATACCCAGGAATCTTCAACTGACATTTCCTGACCTCACTAAGGCTCTTGTGAAGAGTGGAGGAGGTTATTATAATAACAAAAGGGGAATAACTATATAATGAGATATTCAACAAGAAGCTACAACAAACTATTGTTCATATCTAGTTTTCTTTGCCAGACAAATGCTGTTTATTTACATTTTCATTTCCGGCCTTTAGTACATGCTCTTATCCAGAGCGACTTGCATTTTATACAGCTGAGTGACTGATGGTTGGGACCAGCAGTGGTAGCTTGGTTTACCTGGGATTTGAACTCAACACCTTCCGATTAGAAGACCAACACCTTATTTGGGTTAGGTAGAATTTACACTGAGTGTAAATATTACATTTAAAAATACACCATCAGTGCAACACATTTTCAAAATGAAGTTATTTTTTCACTGTTTAACTGTTCATTTATGCACTGTTATAGACAGTCATGTTATACGGCTTAAGTATTGACAGAAAAATAGTTACCGTATAACCCTTATTGTAAAATAAGTATGTACATGTGTTACGCCTGTGCAGACCACTTAAAGGACATGGAGGCACAGGGTATGAAGCATAAGTTGGTGTTGATCTCCTTGTTGTTTTCTTTACCCCTTTTAAAATTATAATACTTACCTACAACATCTCTGTAGTTTTGCTCCACAGCCAAATCATAAACTGAATGACATTATCTATTAGCTTGAGTGGAACATTTAGAAATTGGAATTGGAACATTTAAATAGAACTGTATGTAAGAACATGAAATGAAATACAAGCCTGTTAAATATATGTGAAAACATGGGACTAGTACAGCCAGATATACAGTACACATCTGTGGCTAACCCTGCTTCCTCTACAGGTGTAGTGTAAATATTACATTTAAAAATACACCATCAGTACAACAGATGTTTAAAGTGTAGTTATTTAAACTGCAATATCCAACAAAAAATGAACACACCCTTTCAAGTTCAATAAGTTCAGATGTGTAACCTGTTCCATACGTCCTGAGAATGTAAAAGTTCATGTAGTAACTCACAGAGATGTTGAGAGACTCTTGAATGTCCTTGTGGCTCACAAGTTGCACATTACCATCTTCATAATAATGCACCTGGACCTTGAGGACGCCGACCAGCTGAGTCGCGCCCTGAGACAAGCTGAACTTCCACTCGGACCGACAGCGACCGTTCCTGCGCGCAAGTGTGTGCACACACAGAAACACACACAAACAAACACACGACACCACCTTAGGGATTTCCTCAGATGGTTTGCAAGGCAAAACAGACACACAAAGATGAATGCTGCCTTACCAAAAGTTTTTGGGTTGAAACTGATGTCCTTCAATGCAGGCAATGACTGTCTGTTGGCCATCAACAGTTTTCCCATAAACCTACAGGAAATGAGACAGTTGTGGAAGTGCACAAACACTGAAGACTTTACAGAGTTCAGGAAAAATGTTAAAAAATTGCCTAAGAAAGAGAGAAATAATATAACCACACAGAGAGGGAAAAGGCTTAACACAGAACCCAGTAGTAGTAAAAGAGAAATGATGCATGGCTAGGAATCAGGGAGAGACTTGGTCCCAAAGCTCCCACATCCAGATGCAGGTTGTAGAGGATGTAAATTACTCACAGTGCACACTCCACTAGGGTAGTGATCTTTAATGTAGGCCCTGAGGGCAGTGTCACACGCATCCCTCCATGGCTCCAGAGCTGCTTCCCCCTCATAGGCTTTCAGTTCAGTGGCTTCTTTCTTCAGGTGGTCAAACTTAAACGACAGCTTATTTCGTGGGTCAAAGTAGCGCCCGTTTCCCAGGTCTCCATGTTCTGTGATCAACACCTGCATTTTAACAATGGATTATCTTTACTCCATTAATGCTGACGCTTATTCATGTAGAGACAGTTTTGTTTAAATACATTTGTGAGAAATGGTGACAAATTGGTCAAAGGATAGAGACACTGTTCAGGCCAACAAATGATTATATTAATTAACATCAAATGAATGTAAAGGTGTATATTACCTGATCTTCTTTAAGTTTGGTGGGTGTAAACTGATCCATGTTATACTGGGCAAAGGCACTGTTTCATGCAGAGGAGGAAAAAATAAAATCATTTCAGACAAAGCATTAAAAAATTGACAGTTTATCTCGCTCCTAAATTGAGTGGGACTGAAATAACATTAGAGAGAGCCAACAAAGCAAAGAGATGAACTGTACTGTATTTTATTAAGACATAAGAGACATTTCCTCTCATAACAGGGACCTGAAATTAAGTCAAATCAATGTATAAAATGGTGGGAACTGCTATTTGGGAAACGTTTATCAGTTCAGTAAAACCCATGCTTTCTTGAAAGAGCTGATATTAGCGGTCAATTAGTTGTAGATCATTGGTTAAGTTCAGAATTAATGACAGTGCAGTCAAACTGAAATGTACATTTGAAGAAGAAGAAGAAAAAAAAAAGAACACTCACTGAGCCGCCCGTTCCCTGAGCAGACTGTCATTGTTGAGCAGTAGCCGGACATCTAAAACCACACAACATTCTCAGTGTGTTGGGTTTTTTCTATTTGTTACACAAATGTACTTAAATATAGAACATAGTACAGAGCTGGTTTTCAATTTCAATTACCAATGGGATCCTGCTATAACATGAAGCTTCGTCTAATTGAATAATTATTGTCTTTCTTTAACAGAGACGAATCACATTATCATTAGTTTCTTTCAGAAATGATTCTTAGCTGTTTTAATCCTCTCTCACCATTGAAAACTTCATTGAATTCTCCCGGTGGCGCGTGGACGACAAAACCGGCAGCAATGCGAACCTGTTGCAAAAAAAAACAAATCTGACAGACTGACAGGCAAAAGAAATAGTATGTCGTTTGAATTTTGCAAACTATATTTGGAACAAAATGAATAAATCAGAGTAATGCATGTTAGCACAAGTTCCAAAAAGTTGCCTTTATACATTCCTCTCAACTCTTTCAAGGCGTCTGTTATTATTTTGTAGGTTTTGAGATAAAGCATGCTGCATAAACAAAGACCACACTCATTTACACAAAAGCATACGTATGTGGTGTTCGCGTGGTGTCGTGCTCAGATTCATTAATCATCTATACCTGCTGTGTCTTGGTCAGGTTCACTTTGGGATACTATAAAGTGCTATGCAGTAAGTTTGGTTTGTTTCCCCTACATGCCATAAACACAGGAAATTGAAACTTTCTTAATGTAAATTACAGCTGTTTTTTTTTTTCTTACAAGAGGTTAAGCATCTCATGATTTTCTATTTCAACTAGATCTGAGATGCTGCCAGACACAGACATGTGCTCTCTGGTCACAGCTCTATAGGCCACTCCTTAGAAGGGTAAGAACTTTTCTTAGCAATGCTCATACAAGCTAAGAGCCTCATAACAATTCCCTCCCCTCTGGCACCACGGCAGCAAGAGTACAACACGGTACACACAGTCTCACAAGGCTTCCCCTTTACAAAGGACATGGAGAAGCTGCCTGCTCTCTTGCCGCACTTTCTGAGACTGAGCAGTTTTCATTTTCATTACACAACAAGCTAGACAAAATCAACTCAGGTAAGCAGACAAGAGCAAACAGTGCTAAAATCCCTCTAATCGTAAAAAAGATAAACACAGGAAAGAACGCAAACACAAGCATGATCACTTCAGTTATAATCCTAATACTGTGAAGACAGTTTTTTATATATATATATATATATATACACACACACACATACACACACACACACTTTTGTGTGTTTATTTATTTTTTCTCGCCCAGTGAGCTAAAAGGACTACCGCCAAATCCTGCTGACAAGTTATTTCCTCTCGCACAGATGAGAATTTACACATGCGTTAATCAACTGCTGCTGTTTTTGCAGTGTTCAAAATGTTTTGCAGAAGTGAGATGACAGGAAGTGATCTACAGACAGCCTTGTTTTTTGACATACACTTGATGTCAAGAACATTTGGCACACTTCTGTATGACTGCACACACAGACACAACAGCAACAGAAGCAAGAACAAAAGCTTATATAAATAAGAAACAGTGCAAGATGCTTAATTCTTTACATTTCTGAATATGAAGAAGGTCGATACCAAACATTTCCTATAAAAATGTCATAACCAATCAAGGAGGCGTTTCCTGAAAAGACTGTAACACTACTGGTTGGGTTAGTGTTAGGATTAGGGTTAGGGTTAAGATTAGGGGAACCCTACACATTATTTGCACTGACACTGTGACAGAACAGCTGTGACACACACTGCTACATGAAATGCTTGTCAGGACGGTGTCATAACTTGCACTGAAAAAAAAAAGCAATTATAGATTATATAGAGAAATAGATTACGTGGCCACTGAAAAAAGTGCCTGAACCCTACACACATCTAAAAATACTTTTTCTTAGCAAACAAATAGGCAGGTTTGACTGAATGAACTTGACATATATTGTGGCCAAGTGGGTGAGAAATACTCCTGAAGCTTTTATTTGGAAGTGTCGATGTCGATTGGATGATGGTGAATTTTCCCTTCCACATCTATTTAATAGTATCATTTAAGATTTTAGTCACCAGGAAAAGTCAGAAAGCCTGACATTACACCAGCGAGAGAGGGGGGGGGGGGGTCACAACCCCACACCCTCCCTAATGTGAAATGCCGGGAGGACATGATAGAAATGCAATGACAGAACAAGACCAATAGAACAAAAATGACTCTGCTTATCTGCTAAGTCAAGCTTAGTTTTTTGGTTTTCATCTATTTGTCAAAAATAAAATACCTAAATCAAACATGAACATAAATCAACAAGCACCAACTGTTCCAGAGTCTACATCAACCAAACAAAGCCCAGTGAGTTCACAGCATGGATACTAGCCTGGTTTCATTCCAACCCTAACCCAAGTTATATTTAACAAGCACTAGCAATTTGTGTCCTTAAGTTTCCATTTTGTGTACATATTTAAATGTAATGTGCTTGATGCTGGTGCAATGCATCTTGAAACTTAACTATCACACACATCGCCCACAACCATAATTCCACAGGAATGAGGAAACAGACAAAACCGAGCAGAATAACATGTAATGCACATAAGTCTCCTGATAGCACCAACACCACATTTCCACACTATTCAGACTCAAGTAATGTCTTTGGCATCGAGGGCAATACGAGGACAAACCTCACAGTTATTTAATTAAACACTAGAAAACAATGTAATGTTTTGTTGAATGGGCACAAACACAATGTTCTACATGACCATATTCCCTACTACTTCACTAGCAAACTACTTCATGTTAGTTTGCACTTTTTAGCTTAGTCATGTGGGTTTCTGTGTATCCATTACAAAAGCCTGGGCAGGACACTCAAGCTTTCAGCTGCCCAGTGTGTTAACTAATCAATTTATTATTAATTATCAACCCATGCTAAGGCAAAATTCATATAACACTTGCTATGTGTATCTGTTAGCGTTTTTCTTTAGAGGAGAATTAACAAATCTCTCTACTCTGCTTGTTAAAAATGTTAACTAGGCTGATTTGACTCATTCCAATGCATTTTACATTCACGATGTAATAAAACCTACAGGTTATATAAAGTAGTTTGCTAACTGATTCACTCCAAGTTCCTTTACAAATACTCTATTAATGTATATTCAACATGCATTAAAGTTTAGAACTCAACAAACAGGGAAGAGCTAAGACCACAGGCTCTAAACATAATGAAACAGAAAAACTGAAATACCCCAGCCTGTTTCTGCTGGTCTCTACATGAATCTAACCACATAATTGTCTCAAAAACGTGCAAGGAAACAGCAAAGCTAAGCAGTGGAAAAGAATGTGTGCAGCAGATTGCAGACAGAAGGATGGAAAGAGGAAGGCGTGTAGCTGCATGTACACACAGGGCTGGGTCAATGAGACGCAGCTCAGGATCTAAAAGGCCAGTAGGGATGAAATCAAACAGATTATATAAAAACAGGAGATGGGGTAATGGATAGTTGTCTAGTGATATTGTTCAAACATGTTTAGCAGTAAGTTACAAGGTTCAGTCAATGCATTGTATTGTATTGTATGCAGTTGTGTATTGTATCAAGTATTACAGAAACATACTGGACTTGAAAAATTGTGCTTAGCCCTTAAAGCAGGAACAGAAAATTGAATTACACCACTTTATTGTTTGAGATATGGAGACAAAAAAAAAGATGATGTAGTCACAGTCAAATGGTTACATTTACATACAATGTGAGGAAAGACCTGGTGACATTTTGCAGACAAAGATTACTCTAAAAGAAGAGTTGAGAAATGCTGTAACTACGGAAATATTTCACCACATTAATTACAATGACAAACTTTAGCTCAGTCAAATGAGTTTCTGTTCAACAAAAACGAAAATATAAAGAAGCCAGAAGAAAGGACTAAGGGTAGCACTAAGACAATAACATTACAGTCATTTAGGACAGAGCAGTCATGTGCTTGGTCCTTCTGACTAGCACAAAATCATCAAAACACAACTGAAGGCTAAAATCAGGGAGACGGTGCTGTCTTTCTGTCTCATACAATCATTCGATCGTGCAGTTGAATAAACACCTACATTACACTTGCATCAGTACAATCAAACGTCGAAAATCAGATATTTCAAATTCACCTTTTTTTTTAAAAAAAAAAAAGAAAAAAAGCTAAACTGCAAAAATGCTCAAAACTGCTAACGGAATTCTTTTTCAAACTGTGTGGATCCACACAAACCATCGCAACTAGTTTATTCATATAAAGTTAGCTAGGAATCACGCTATCCGCCCAACATAAGGCATTAAATTCTGAGTTTTCTTAAACTATACAACTGCATTGATCAGTTAAACTCCACAGCGGTTGAGTTTGATTACTAGCCACCCAGAACTAGCAAGGCTGCCTCCCAAATACCTTCTGAGTTCCCCAGACTAGAGCACTTCATACGTGTAAATTAATGCCGTCCACACCCTATTTAGTGCACTACACATCCAGGACGCGTTTTGAACACCAGCCGTTAGTTGATACGGTCCTCGTCTCATATTACGGTGCAGAATGCTAACCCTAGCTAGCTCGTTTAGTCAGATTTATCCTGCACATTCACGAATCCCGCAGCTACAACAAGCCAGGAACGTAAATAAAACCAAAAACCATTTGTCTACATAAACGGCAACAGAGGAAAAAGAAGTCCAAAAGTTTTTTAAATCGATTGTATCGTACCCTCTCCTCATCAGTGAGCTGTTCGTCCGCCATCTTGGCTCAGCTGGACCAACCCTGTCAAAATGCATCATGGGAATTCGACGAACCGAATAGTTAAAAACAAATATATATATATATATATATACACACACACACACACACACACACACACACACACACACACACACACACATACACATATATGTATGTGTGTGTATATATATATATATATATATATATTGCAGACAATGAATTCAAGTTTCAAGTTATTGCAACAAATTAAACACCTCCTCATGTAATCACCAAAGTCCATATGCAACTCTGACATCACAATATTTAAGAAAAAAATTATTATTATTATTTTTTTTTTTTTAAATAAATTTTTTTTTTTTTTTGGCCAGAATAAGCATTTGACCATTAAACACAGCAAAGAATGAAAGAAGGTCATTTCTGCATTCACTGCAAGGACACATTGCCCACTATACACTGTTTATTATTATTATTGTGGAAATAATTTTCAATACTTTAATAATCTCAACCTCACACCACATACAGGTCACAAGTTCACTTTCAACGATGACTCTGTGCCAGCACTCAAACAAGAAAAGCTTAACTTTTATATAATTAATAAAGAGTTGATGATAACTGAAAAAGAGGCAAAGAAGATGACTTCCTGTTCTGCCTGACCCCATCTGGATGATGGTGCAAGGCTTGCAAAGCTTTATAAACTCCTCAGAAAAGCCTTTTCACTTATGAGAGAGGTTTCAAAAAAGCTCAAACTGGAATAAGCTTGTATATGAAGGGTAAGCCAACTAACCTTTACTCCATATGCACATCGATGAGCCCATGACATGTGCCCATGACATCTTACTTGTTTACTGGTTTACGTTTTTGGTCCACTTTTGGTATTAAACACTGCACACTGGGAACACCCGACAGACATAAAGCTTTGGAGATTTTTAAACCCAGTCATCTAGAAATCAACTTTGATAAGTGACTATTCATTTACTGCCTAATATATTCCACCCATTGACAATCATGTCATCTGTCAGTGGCTTTAATGTTATGAGCAGTATACAACAATAATGCTTTCATTTTTGTTTTTGTTCCCCCTCTTATTGTGGGTGCTGTATCTCTTTGTGTTTCTTATATCTTCAAATGTAAGAAAACCAATAACTAACATTAAAAGAAACATTAACATTGAAAGAAATGTACTACAAATAATTAAACAATAAAAAACTGTATAAAGGCAAATAGTTAATTATATGTGTTTAAAGGTAACACCTATAATATCTTTTAACACTTTATAAAATGATAAACATAAACTCACTTCTGCCTAATAATTCCACTGTCTCTACATATCTCCTGAATCATCATGTCTTTTTTATTTTACCTTAACACCACTTCAAAACCCTCTATTCTATTAAACAACAACTGTCCTTGGACCTACCAGTACAATCACCATGCATTTCCAAGTAGGCACAGTCCAGATTGATTTTGGATTTTGGGCACTGCCAGCAGACCAAAGGACACACGGGTAGTTTAAATACTGCGCAATCAGGAGATGCCCTCGTCTGGGTGAATAGTAAATACACAGAACAAAAGTTAATAATGCCTTAACATGTCTGTGGTCCTGTGGTAACTTCCATATCACAGACTACCTACTGATACTTTCACCACTTTCTGGTGTCATCCTTTTACATGCTCTGGTGCACTCTGACTACAGACATGTTTCTGAAGACCAGTGAAAAAATTAAGCTTTGGAAACCTTACTGTTTGAGTGAACAGATGAGAAAGTGAGAGAACTAAACAATCCTCAGGAATAATTTGCTGTTGCATACAGTAGGTCTCTTTAGGTAGTAGATGAATTTCCACTAAAAGAACCTTTAGTAGGCATTCAAACAGCATTGTGTAGGTGATGTTGGAATTATAAAGCCAAAGTATAAATAGACCAACTTGTGAAGGAAACAAAAACGTCAATTAAAAAAACCCATAAAATGAATATTTTAAACAAATAAAGAGCACATATTGCTTGATAATCTCAATATTTAAGTCATTCAGGGTGGATTTCAATCCTGGAAGTTTTTTAGGCCATACTTTTAAAAGAAAAAAGTGAAATGATTACATTATTAACATTGTGCCAATTTTATTGATAGATAGATAGATAGAAAGAAAGAAAGAAAGAAAGAAAGAAAGAAAAACGAAATGCAGTTTGGCATCTACAAGAAGTGCAAAGAGTAGCAATTGTGCAAGTAGACAAGTGCAGATAAATATGTAGCATATCATGTAATATTTATATATTTACGTATGTATATGTATGTATTGTATGTGAATTATTAGGCAGAATGTACAGTATATACATATATATATATACACACACAAATAAAATAGTAATGTGTACATTGTATGTATAATTACATATTCTTAATGTAATAATACGTGACCTTAATATAAACAAACAAAAGGTGGAGAGTTTTGTGTAATTATACATTATGTATTATTTCGCGTTCCCTTATAAAAAAAAAAGTCCCACCGGTTTCCCACATAAAAGTGTACAATCACTTAACAATGCAATAAAATACTACAGGACTATTTCTGACTTTATATGTTAACACAAACAAGCACAAAATGTACATTTAAGATCAGTCTTTGTTGTTAAATTATTAACCTATCCAATATTAGTTACCAAAATATCAACGGATATAACGTCGTGTTCTCAGGGAAACGTCTAAAAAGTCTGATCTAACAATTTCTGGAACTTCACAAAAAACGCGGTTTAATATGCTCAGTTTTGGTCTTAGATGATACAAAGATTTCGTAGTCGTAAATGCGTCAAAAATGTGCAGACGTGTTTCTGTATTTTCTAGTCTGTGTTGGGATTTGTCTACGTTCTACGTTTTGTTTACGTTCATGTCATTGATCGACTTAGACAAGCCCTTAGCTTGTTCCGCCTTGTGAAGCAGTTACTGTCCTGACCTGCAGCTGAATCGAAATCTAACAGAAGCCAACACCTGATTAGCAGAGCAATGCCTTCTCTTAGAGAAATTTATGAACATGGCTTGGATTTCATTGAGTTCTTGGGGGAAAGAAAAACAAAAACGGACAAAAACGAGCTTCGAGACATTTACAACTTAGAGTTCAAAAGGTTTTACTCTAAATCCTTCTGTTTATTCTGCAGGCTTGTTTGTAACAGATAGGTTTGAACATAAAAAATATATAAGTGTAATTCCTAAACTTAATGTATTATGCCACATATGGTTTGAGTTATATGTTTAACAAAAGTACAGCAGTTGTCATTATAGTTTTGTGAAGCTCTGGGGAAAAGTGGATGACTAATGATGACTAATGCACTTATGATTGTGACTGTATTATAAATGTTTGTTTCCATAGGGAAGGAGGACCTCAATTTTCTAGGTTGGTTTATGCCTTGCTGTTTTTCAACAAAGCCAGTATAAGGCAAGGAAAAGTTATTCTGCATGCAAAACCTCAGGTAATAAGTTCACTTTCTCAATGACTTTTCTCCTTACTTTTCTTTCTCGTAGTCTATCCTGTTTCTCTCTCTCTCTCTCTCTCTCTCTCACACACACACACACACACACACACACACACACACACACACACACTCTCTCACCTATTCACTCACTCATATACACTTTACCTCTCTTGAACTCTTACGTAGGTACGTATGTACTACTGTGACCAGTGGAGATCCAGGACACACTCATCGCCTTCTGTAAGCTTGAGACCTGATCATGCAGACAGCACAGTTCCAGACTCTAGACAAGGTTCCCCTCGGTCATCACCCAGTGTCAACCCCGTCCTCACGCCAAAAAGGCGGCTGGCTCAGGAAATCCTTCAAAAGCTCAAGAAAAACAGGTAAAGGCTAAAGCTGTTTCTGTATTCAGCAGTGATGCAGCTCTGAAGATAACCAACACAAAGAACAGATAGACTTAATCAACAAAAGTATATATTTTGTATTGATGTTAAGTTTATGCATACAGATGTATTTTACAAACATATCTGTCTTCTACACGTGTGAGTTTTAAACTTTTCTCATTCTTGCAGACCACAGCTTATCTCTGACAAGGGAGGCATCGAGATCACATCTTCCCCTGAGAGCAGAAATGGAAAAGTTGTGCTTGATATCGATCTTCTAGATACAGTGTATGTGGTGAAGTTCCAAATTGTAAACAAAGGGAAAAGGTGCATTTACTTCACCTTCTACACAGCGCTGCACAGGATACGTTGCTTCACTTTAGTCTGTGAGAGGAGAGTGAGCAGGGTTTCCCCTCTGCTCCTTTGTCCAGGTGAGAAATGCAACTATAAATCATTTCATGTTACAACTATATATATGAAACAAGAATATCAAGCATTATGGTAACATGATATTTCATTTCCATTCGATATTTAATACATGATGGGGTGTGCTGTAAAAGGAAAATTTTAATAACAGGGTGGTGTGATGTGTTTCATTCTTCTTATAACACAGCAATTTGACAGCACTAGTAAATTATATTTAATGTTGTGAAACCGCTGTGAAACAATTACGTTCATGTTATAACTTTTAACCGCTATACGTTATACATCTCTGAAGGTAGTAAGGCAAAAAATGCAGATTGCCGTGTTATCCACAAACCACAAAGCTCTCTTTTGTGATGACTTTCCTGTGGTCCATAATTAAAGAGACAGTTTTACCTTTGTTGAGGTACTTGAGACTCTTTCCAAAAATGGCAAATTAACATCAATAAAATAATGTATTAGAACAAGCACTTTAAATTAAACCGGGTTTTTGCCTTGCAGTTGAAAAATCAGTCAATCCCATTCTCATCAGAAATGAGAAGGTAACAGTGCTGTGGTAAAAACACACATTAATAACTCATGGTTTAGTTGTTTGCATGCGGTAGTGGAATCCAGGGATGCACGGATCCAATAATGACTATTGGTATTAGGGTTGATCCTGAATGCGGGATCAGTCTTGGATTAAGCATACGTTCTGACATCCATTTTATGCAGAGAATGTAGGTCTTAATTGAGACAACAGAGATTCTTTAACATTTTTTAAATAAATGTTTAATATACAACATGACTTTAATTAAAGCCCTGGTGAAATTCATTATTAGCTTTTAACTACTAGCCATCACTTGTGATGAATTTACTATTTCAATAGAAATAATAATATTGGTCAGCAGAGGAATGATTGAATTTCCTTGGGTATCAGGTACATTTTTGTTATTTTTAAATAAGCAATCACACCTGTGACATTTTGTAAAAGGTCAAAGAGTGCTTCTGAGAGTTTGCCTGCACTGTATGTTCAGTATCAGATAGTGGCCAATGTTCTAGATGCACATATAAGTATTATACTCAAATAATAACGAACAAAGGATTGGTGCATCGGCATCTACAAGTCTGACTGAAAAAAAAATAAATTAATAAATCTTTTCTTAAAATCTGTTAATGTCTGCTAGGTGAGAGCTATGCAGTTGAGGTGAAGTACCAAGCTCGCCACTATGGCTACTTCCCAGCCACCATGTACTTTGAGTTCTGTCACGAGTCCGAGTCTTCAGACCCTCCTAAACCTTTCTGCATTGTGAGGGAGATTCAGGCAGTGGTGCACACTCAGCTGGGCACTGAGCTGGGCCCAACCAGTCAGTATAGAGCCAAACAGAAAGGGCAGAAACGCCCTAAGGAGAGAGTGGTGGAGGAAGGAGTGCCTCCTGAGAGGTAAGCTTACTGGAATGTAGACTACATGTTCAAAGAACACAGGAAAAACAGTGTGGAAAGTACAGTTGCTTTGCCAAGTATTAAGTAATCTTTTTAATATATTTAATGATTTTATTTTTGGTAGATTAAATTTTGAATGGTGGAATATTCTTACTACTCTGACATGCCAAATATGATTTTTCACACCAGTCAATCACAATACTAAGTTTCCCAACGGTAGCCTTTAGATAATTTGTGTGCAACACTAATTTTAGTTAATGGATTTATGTGAACCGAGTGCATTTATTCTTTCCTTCTTCTCTGTTCTCTGTAGCAGCATGAAACATCCTTTAAAACAGGTCGTAAAACTGCCAGACTACAAGTATTCAGCTTACCTGAAGAACTTGGTCCAGCATTGGGACGCTGATATCGAGAAACTTTCCCCTACAGCCAGGCAGCAACTTCTCAGAGTGAGGTGAGCTTCTGCCAGTCAGAAATATTTATCACTCATGTTCTGTCTACTTAGCAGTTGATGACTCATGGACCAAGGCCAAGTCTAAAATGCAAAACAAAACTCACTTAATTTCATTGTAAGCTAAATTAAGGGAATGTCACCAAAAAAAAACCTCTCGGGCTCATATCTTCTTCATAGAAGGTATAAGTGAAGTGAAGTGAAGTGACGTGACATATAGCTAAGTATGGTGAATTCGTTCTCTGCATTTAACCCATCCAAAGTGCACACACACAGCAGTGTGCGCACACACAGCAGTGTGCGCACACACAGCAGTGAACACACAGACACCGTGAACACACCCGGAGCAGTGGGCAGCCATTTATGCTGGGGCGCCCGGGGAGCAGTTGGGGAGTTCGGTGCCTTGCTCAAGGGCACCTCAGTCGTGGTATTGCTGGCCCGAGACTCGAGCCCACAACCTTCGGGTTAGGAGTCAAACTCTCTAACCATTAGTCCACGACTTCCCCCAAACATGCTATGAACATGCTACGAACATGCTACATTTAGAATGTGTTTTGTTGTAGTAGAAAATTAACATTTTATACTGAACAGAGAGCATAAGCAACAATGATGTATATGTTTCCCAGATTTTCATGTCTTAAAGCTAATAGACATGTATTCAGTGTCCATAGACGTGTACATTTTGAATATGTTTTACTTAACTTGAACTGAAATTCTTTGCACATACAAAAAATGCACTAGTACATGTTACCATTGCTTACTAAAGTTTTTTTTCGTGTTCTCAGAGGTGTGTTGGAGTCACCCCTGTCTATAAAGCAGTATGCTGAATATTTTCACCTTCTTCTACACCTAGAGGAGATTCAAATGGAAGAGGATATACAGAAGTATGATTTATATGACCAGACCTTGAAACGGGACAAAACTAACAAAAGCCTACTAGTACTGCAGGCGAGTGGCAACTTTTTCAAGTAAAAAAATAAATAATTGGAGTAATGGGTATGAAAGAGTAGTGTTCTTTTAAAAAAATATTGATTTATGTCTCTATTCATTTTACCTAGTGCCAAGGTAATTTAACACCATTTGGAGTTTGGTGTTTTTTTTTGTCTCTTTGTTCTCAGGTACCTGGAGTGGCAGAGAACAGGCCGTCTGTGCTAAGAGGAGATAACTTGAATGTGTATTTGTCTAAAGAAAAGAACCAACCTATCACTATATATAAAGGCTATGTTCATCGTGTGGAGCTGGAAAGTGTTAAGCTGGGCTTTTCTAAAAAGTAAGAAGGTCAACAAGCCCTGAGAAACTGTATTTTATTTTGCCATGGATTTATGTGCTACAGTTAGACCCATTTTTTTGTAGGCTTGTACAGAAGTTCATTGCCAATATGAAGTTCAATGTGGAGTTCAGCTTCAATCGTTTCCCACTTAAACTCCAGCATCGAGCTGTACAGCTGGCTGCAAAACACAGTCTGGGAGACGTGTTGTTTCCCATTCACAATGGAGTCGAGCATCCAGTATTGCCAAAGCTGAGGTCACTTAGATTCAGTTGTTAACATCATGTAATAAGAAGAATTTGTTGAATACAATGTAATTCTTGTGACCTGATCTGTTTTGTTCAGGATGTACAACCGAGATCTGGAGACTAACCCTGAGCAGAAGGTTGCTGTGCAGCACATATTGTCTGGCCAGTATAAACCTGCTCCCTACCTGATTTTTGGCCCACCTGGCACAGGAAAAACTGTTACTCTGGTGGAAGCCATAAAACAGGTCAGTCATTACTGTTAATGTGAATGTGCATAATTGCATCACACACTGTACCTTGAATTTTGGCTTTATGTATCAATCTAGCCATTCATCAAGTCTAAAATCACATTCCTAGATAATAAATTTTGATGGAACAAGTCTGATGGAATTTCATAGTTCTTAGAGTATTCCAAAAAAGCAAAAGGACAGTCAATAAAGTGTTTCACTGTTGAAAACAATGGGGTGTTTTCATGTCTGTGTTTTTTAGGTGAATAAATCTAGTGCTGATGTCCATGTTCTGGCCTGCGCTCCTTCAAATAGTGCATGTGATCTGCTGTGTGAGAGGTTGCTGGGATTCGTGGATGCCCATCGTCTATTTCGTCTCTATGCCAGCAGTAGAGACCCTCGTACTGTGCCACGGAAACTACTGGTATGAATTTGTGCTATATAATCAATCTTGTAAAATGGTTTGTTTTGATATTGTTTATTTAAATTTATCTCTGGATTTGTGTATCTGACTACAGAAATGCAGTAACTGGGATGAAAGTCAGGATAGTTTCATCTTGCCTTTAAAAAAACCTCTGATGGACTACAACGTCATTGTCGTCACGCTCATCACTGCTGGAAGGTAAAAGCTTCTATGTCCTAAAAGTGTTTTACACTTAGTATACTGTAGCCAGATTTCATATAGTAGTTGCTTAGTGAACCTAGAGACTTTATTTCTGTATGTCAACAAAGAATTTTATATTACATATGACTGTGAAATGAAAAAATTCAACGTTTTACTACCAGTCTTACCTCTACAAATGACTTTCATATAGTATGATGCATAATAGTGTTCCTGAGACAATGCTGTACTGTGTTCAGGCTTGTATCTTGTGGCATTCCAGTGGGCCACTTTACACACATCTTTATAGATGAAGCTGGACAAGCCGTGGAACCTGAATGTGTTGTCGGAATTGCAGGTAAGTAAGTATGACAGTCTGTTTAAAAGTGCAATATGATTTTTATTGTCATATCTCCAATAATTTTTCCTCAGGTCTTCTCCATCCTGAGAAGGGCCAGCTGGTTTTGGCTGGAGACCCTAAGCAGCTTGGCTCTGTCCTTAGATCTCCATTGGCACAACAACACGGACTGGGTAAATACATAAACTATTCCGCACTTAGTTTTTGTACATGTACAGTGGAGTCCAAAATTTGCAGCGTTAAGCATACATTTTTCTGTAATATACATGGGTGTGAAACAGGGCTTTCACTGTTGGAGAGACTGATGACCCAAAACTCCCTCTATCAGAAGAACCAAGATGGATGCCAGGGTTATAACAGTTGCTTTGTCACCAAGTTACTACGTAACTATAGGTGCCATATTAACTCCCCCTTTGACTTTGTTTCCATGGTTATTAATATAACTTATACTGAAGCTAATTAATGTTTATATCATTAGTCTTATTTTTTTTTTGCAGGTCTCATCCTGCCATTCTGAAAATACCTAATGAACTTTTCTATGAAAATGAGCTGCAAGTATTTGCAAATCAGATGGAGCGAGAGGCTTTCTGCCAGTGGGAGCACCTTAAAAAACAGGTTCTTCAATCTAATGTTTTGTAGCTGTTCCCATGAGACACAAAATATCACCTTTTAGCACCTAAAATAAAATATTTGTCTGTTCACAAGGTAATGTTATGACTACTTATGTGGAAGATGTGGTTTGTTTTGGTTACTCTGTGCTGAGTGTTCAATTTGGCAACATGGTGTTGTTGACAAGGGCTTCCCAGTGATATTCCATGGGGTGATGGGAAAAGATGAGAGAGAAGCAAACAGTCCATCCTTTTTCAATGTGAGCGAGATAGAGGTCCTCATCGGCTACCTTAAAAAGCTCCAGCTAAGTCAGGGGAAGAAGGGCCTGCCAAAACTCAGTGCCAGTGACATTGGCATCATTGCTCCCTATAGGAAGCAAGTAAGCTAAGCTTATTATTTAGGTAATTTTAATTTCTATGTAGATAGATTTTTGATTCACTAATATAAAAAACATTTCATTCTCAGGTGGAGAAAATGCAGAAAGCTCTCAGAACAGTAAGAGAACTACATCAGTGGAAAGATATCAAGGTTTGACACCTTGTCCTTTGGAACTTGCCTATATTTATTGAATTGAAATTATTTTGGTCAACATTGGTTACTTACATATTGCTGATTATGTGAGAAAGTTTACATCAAGATATTACTTAAATGTATATTCAAAATGTTGTACCTGCTTAGACATTTTTGCATTAACATGGTTAGCTTTACTGTGAAGTCAGTGAGAACTTGGTATTACAGGTGGGCTCAGTGGAGGAGTTCCAGGGGCAGGAGAAAATGGTGATCATGGTGTCTGCTGTCAGAAGCAGCAACAGCTATGTCAAGATGGACCAAGACTTTAACATTGGATTCCTTACGAATGAGAAGGTATACCAGTTTCTGTCGTGTTGGTGGGGCTCACTCGATAAATAACTGTTTACTTTTGGGACAGTATTAGACTGGTACTTGTTAATTCTGAGGTAACAGTTTTCAACAATTCTATAGTAATGTTCTGAAAGCTGTACATTTTCTTTATTTATTCCTTCATGAGAATGAAATAGTTGGTTGGATATCAGTAGCTCTTAGAGGAGCATTTAATTCTGAGTCTGAACCCTTACTCTTTTCCCACAGAGATTTAATGTAGCCATGACCAGAGCCAAAGCTCTGCTCATTGTGGTAGGAAACCCTGTCATCCTGTCGAAGAATCCCACCTGGCAGAGGTAGGACACAATATTATTAATTTTAAACTTGTAGGACACATTTATAAATTTCAAAATAGTTATTTTTCTAGGTCAAACTGTTATAAAATTATTCAATAGTTAAACCGAATGTACTAAGACCAGTGTAAACCTACCTCCATTGGTTTTGATGACCAGACAGAACTCTGTGTGCATGATAGGTTTCTTCAGTACTGTGAGCAAGAGCAGGGCTACACCGGATTTGACTACAGGGACTTTGAGGGGGAGGATGATGTGGCGACTCGGCTAGCATCTTTAAAAATCCACACCTCCGCTGATGGTATGTATCTTGCTCAGAAATATTCCCGTTGTTTTCATTCTGTCTTCTAGGTAGATATCAGAAAATATCTAGTTATCAGAAAATAATGAAGTAAAAATTCATTACAATACGTTTGGTAGCATTCAAGTCGGGTAGTGTGTGTAGTGCTTATTATCATACGTCTTCTCTTCTTCATATGTCTTCAAAAACCCTGGTGAAGTGTAAATTTATATTTTGTCATGTACTAATGCAACATTTAAAATGACAGAAATTTGGGAATGTACAAAATTGATTTTGTCTTTTAATGTTTTAAACGAGAGTGAAACCAAGATAAATCATGTTAGATTTTCTTCATCTTTAATGTGTTAAAGCAACCTACAAAATACAAGAGAAATATGGAGAAAAAAACTCCTACAATATAACTCTTACTTTTTTAAAGCACATTTTGCTTGTAATATATTGGGCCATTCCAAAAACAATTGATCATCTTCTGATGTCATTTCATTGTGTACTTGAATTTGGGTCATTTTCGTGCTGGAAGGTAAACATTATTCTTCATCTTCAGCTGTCTAACAGAGACTTGTAGGTTTTGTGCAAATATAGATTGGTATTTGGAGCTATACATGATTCCCCCAATGGTGAATAGAGCTCCAGTGCCAGCTGGATAGGAGCAGCCCATACTTTGATGTTGCTTCCACCACTGTAGGTATGGCGTTCTTTGGGAGACCATCTGTCTTGTTTTGTCAGTCATATCTTTTAGAATTGTGTCTGAAAAAATGTACGTTGGACTTTATTAAACCATAACACATTTTGCCACATGGCATTTTTTTGTGATTAAAGTACTTGCCAGATATTCCTGGAACTCAGCTGCTGTAGTTCTCTTTCTTCTGGTTCTTCTTTCAAATAATTTTGGAGGGATGTCTATTTTCTCTACTTGTTGATGATAATGAAATTCACATTGTTCTATGGTACAGCTAATGTTTTGTCATTTATTTTCTACCCGTGTTCTCATTGATAACATTTCATATTGAGATCCTGTTCATGCTTTGTGGACCATGACTTCATCAGTCTACTGAAACCAAGGAAATGTAAAAGTTCAACACCAAGATCTTTATTTGGGGTTAATCAGAATCACTATATGATGACAGGTGTATAATAATCATGTCTGAACGTGTGATTGCCTGAGTCACATTTCCTATTGTAAAGTGGTGTGCACACGTTTGTAGCATTTCTATTTGTTTTTCATTTGATTTTTTTTCCGTTGCTGTATCACATTCATGATGGGAAATGATCTGACATGATTTATCTTGGTTACATTTTTTATATCACAAAACCATGCATTTTTTTTAAACATTTTGCAACATTTGTATGAGGACTATAGACACCAACTATAGACTATAGTTTCCTTCACCAGAAAGCAGACATTAATCCTGAAGCGTCCATTCCACAAAGCTCAGATTGTTCCGTCTAAAGGAAACAATGTTTAATATTTTGTCAGTTACCCTGAATGTAGCTCAGAAATAACCCTCACAACCACAGTGCAAAAAATTGCAACCACTAGACCACAACATTGTATTATTTATTTAGCAGATCCAGCAGATTCTTTCTCAGTCTTGACTCAATCTATGACTCCTGGACTAAAACAAAAATGTGATCACGACGGTTTTACACACATTCCCAGATCACCTCAAGGTCATTTTATAGAAAGCAGCATTTGAAACTAACTAGCTATTGTGTACACACCCCATCCTGTAGTGTAATAAACATAAGGCGGCATTTACATTTGCATATCATTAAAATGTGTGTGATTCTGTGTAGAAATTGAGGAGAGCGCGGTGCAACAGCATGTGCATCCAGAGTGGAGGAGTGAACAGTAAAAGTTCCCACAGATCAACCTTCAGACATGTGCTCAGTGAGGAACTGAGAGCTGACCATTGCATCACCTTCCAAGACTGCCGTGACGACAAATCGAGCAGAGAAAAACTTTCAGTTGTTAACACCAATTATATAATTCTTGTAATACTACTTGAAATATATCTTAATGCTCTTATGTGAAATACTTTTACATTATTTTCCTACTATACTTTTCCTATTTCAACTAAGGTACCACAAATTTAAAATAATCACAGATCACCTTCCAAGATTAAATAGTACATTTATCAAATACATCAGCAAGCACATACAGTAATAATCATTTTTATGCTTTCATGATTTCTTGCTTCCAGATCAAATCTTTGACTTTTGCAATATCTTTATATGGTTATAGCCTGTGTAATTGTTTCTTTTTAGTCAATGTTAGATTGGGTGTTTCTAAGTTTGTTTGTTTAGTTAATAGAATATAGGCTGCAATATTTAATCTGTTCTTGTCCATTACAGACACTACTTGCATTTTCTAAGGAAAAAACAATGATCCAGAATGAGGGAAATTTCTTTTTAATTAAAATTGTTTGCACTTAACAAAGAACATTCTGTTTGCACATCACGTTCTTACTGGAGTTGGGCGATAAATGCAATAAAACACTTATTTTACATGAATATTGTCTACATTCAATGCTTCTCTCACACTGCCTTCTTAAGAGTCTGAAAAGGCAACACACTATACAGAATCGGCTCGTTCCAAAAATGTTTATTGACATGGCTTGGTTTTTGCTTCATTCAAATATTTACTGTATTACTAAGACATATTACAACGTTTGCACATATAACCCAGTTTGGTTTAGAATCGATTCAATTTAAAGACTTTCAGATAAAAACAAAGGTACTTTAACATTGAACTGTCTCATGCAGCTTTTATCAACAAATTATCAAAGAAGCAAACACAAATGAAGTGTAGATATTGTGCTCGTTTATTTTGTGTGCTATATTAATTGCATGGTGCCTTTTAATTACTGAGCGAGACATCTAAGTATCTTACACCTCTGGCAAGTTCTAACTTTAGAACATTACCAAAATTTGTACATCTTGCATTCTTTAGCCAACTAAAACTACAGATGAAGAGCAGTTAATAAAGTTAACTGCTAATAAAGTTGTTACTTTGAATATTTACTACACAGTACATATAGGTTACTGAATTAAGAGTGTAAGAAAACAAACAGCAGAGAGTTGAAACTTTAGCATTAATACAGTGCTGTGAAATCTGACAGATTTTTAATAAACTCATCACCTGAAAGGGGCAGTAATGTAAACTATTGATATGGGATCTTGCTAAAATCTGTATTTATATCTGCAGATCATTCTTGCAAGCAAGAAAAAACAAACAAACAAAAGACAACAGTAGTACAGAGGCTTCAGACAACACCGATGTGACTGGCATGCAAGACTATAGAACGCCTCTTATAATAACAACGTAACACCGGTCCCAATAATACATTCAGTGCTTTACCCACGGTGAAAACGGCCAACTCAACAAGCAACTGAAGGCACAGAGGTAAATAGGATGTGTGTAGACGTGTGTAAAATGCACTTTTGAAACAAACAGAAAAATCATTTATCTTATACGTACATGTTTATATGCTATATTGACGCTGTAAATGTTCAAAGTGTGCCCAAGGAGACCGTTTTAATCTAATGAAATTTTTATGGCAGCCTTTGGGTTCTCCTGTTTGTTTGACTGGTTACACACTGCCTCTGCATACTGATCAGAGTACAATAGAATGCAGTCTTAGGTACTGAAACGAAGATCAGAGCAGCGTCTATGGTATAGGTCAGTCTAAATCCAGTGTAGATGTATCAGTGGCACCACGATGTGAATTTGTGCTTCCTGTACCTGTTTGTCTGATGAATACCAATGTCACGTGCTATAATAGTACCAATTATTGAAAGTTATTCAAATGTATAGTTGGCCATTACACCCATTAGTAGTGAAGAAAGATCAATTAACATTTCAAAGAAGCTCAAATAAACTAAATTACATTCAAATCACTGCATGAACACACAATTCTTTGTTAATTAGTAATCACTTCTAACAAGTCTGTGAGCAGTTCAAATGAAAAGTTCAGATGTTACATCTAGAAATAACAGCTACGATCAGGGCAGTGAACAAACAAATATGAAAAAGAAAAAAAAAAAAAAAAAAAAAATACAGCATAGTTAGATCTTACTCAGGTGCAAATCTCACATTGTAACAAGTGTTACAGGCAAATAAAACCAAATAACTGAGGCATCTCTTGTGCCAGCCTATATTACTGTCAGTCTTGGTCCTTTTGATGCATATGCGATATTCAGTACAGTACACAGATGCTGTTTGGTTACAAATCAAATGTTCTTTCGTGGGCCGTTGAATGCCAAACATTTCTAGATGTCGGCAGATGCTTCTGCAGGACTCTACAAATCCCCTCACAAGATCAAGCAGCCACTCCTCTTTTTCCTCTTCCGCACTTGCAGCGCTGCCCTTGTGGCCATTTCAAACACTTCCCTTACCCCATCCTTGGTCTTGGCTGAGCACTCCAGGTAACCAAAGGCACTAATGCGGTTGGCCATGTCACGCCCTTCCTCTGGTTTAACAGGCTCCTAAAATCAGACAGATACAACAGAGATGTTGGAGGACATTTTACTCTTTAGCAATTATTTATAATCAAGAACAATTACATCATTAATTATAATGTTTTGAGCATGTGCTGATTTTATAAACTAATTACAGTGTAGCTTGAAATACATAATACTGACCTCGGTATTAGCTTAAACAACTGCATATAACCAGAACTATTTTAATACATTTTGTTCTAAAAAAAAAAACCATTTTATTACAGTTAATAAAATTTGTTCATTATTAGATATAGGCTAGGCATTTCATAGGCCATTTGACTAATACTGTATATTGACCAGGAAGCTGTTGACCAGACAGGACAGTATTGGAAAGCAATCCAGCAAGGCAGATGATAAAAGACGCAGACTAAACATACCTCGCCAACAAGTCAATTTATTTTGCTTTACGTAAATGTCAATTTGATGTCAATTTGTATGTAGTGTAACAGAGTTTGCTAAATTTTCAAACCCCACTCCTACTTGCCCTTGAAGGAATTCAGGTTTTCTTTACTGCCAATTAAAATCTAAATGAAATCATAGTATTACTGCCAATTCTGTGAGGCAAGAATATCCTCAATACCTTCAAAGCAAACACTCAGCATGACAGAATTCACGATCACTTAAGTGCTTTTTAATGGGGCTGTTTTAAGCAATGCTGTGGGCTACAAGCAGGGAGCTACCTGTTTCATCTTAGCCAGCTCTCTCCGAGTGTGCTCATCATTCCGCAGGTCCTTCTTATTCCCCACCAGAATAATGGGAACGTTGGGGCAGAAGTGTTTAACCTCTGGTGTCCACTTCTCTGGAATATTCTCTGAAGAAATAACATACATAATTTTTGAGCATGACTAATAATTCAATCTCATTAATTCCATTTCAATCATGATCTTTAATAGACATTAAATTAGAATTCTACCACGATTAAAGTTTCTCAGGATACCAACAGGTCCTATAGTTTTTGTTAAAGCTTCTGAGATATTACACGGATATATACAATGTGCCCCATATTCAAACTGTTTTCACCTTCTAAGATAGAATGTTCTGCAATGAGGGTCTTACTATGAAGCTAACAATTGTGAATCTAGTGTTACAGAAACATTAAACTAAAGTAATACGATAAGAATTGCTGAGAAGTATAACCAGTATCACCCACAGAAGATTTGATAAACTGACTTTTCTTTTTGTTTTTAGTCATTAGCGCTGCAGTGAGTCACCAAGACAAATCAGAGCTCAGACTTCCTGCTCTTCACACACTTAGAGAGAATATGACCAAGATGTCTGAGCTTTGATAAGAGGAATCAAATGCCTTTTTAGATGGTCTATGAGAGCATTTGAACAATTAAGATTGTTATCTGTTAACCATAAATCTAGTACTGCATCAACATAGCTAAAATTGCTATGAAAATCCTGCACATGACTCAGTCATGAGGAAAAGTCATCTGAGCAAAATTTACATTAACTGTAGCTGAAAGGAGGAGAAAAAAAAAATCTCAAAGCAGAAAACCAGAATCTGATGACTTGTGTACGAGAAAGACATTTAGAGATAAATGTACCTAAACTGTCAGGACTGTCGATGGAGAAGCACATAAGGATGACATCTGTGTCTGGGTAGGAAAGTGGTCTAAGGCGGTCATAGTCCTCCTGACCTGCTGTGTCCCACAGTGCCAACTCCACCTGTCAATCAAAAAGCAAAGGAATCGTGAAACTACTGGTCACAACTTCTGCATCTCTGTGTGTGGTTTTGTCCACTAGGGGGCAAAAAATGAATAATAGATGAAACAAGAAGGCAAGCCAAATGCTTTTCAAGCGGTAGGAAACGAAACTAGTTGATATTCCAAAATATTTATAGACGCTGACAGACTGAGCAATGGTCCCTTCTCTCTTCCTGCCCATTTTCCAACATGCATATCAGCACTTCCTGCTTGTTTAGTGCTCATTATAACTCCACATCAGATTTATGCTAGAGCTGCAGTAAGACTAATGAATAATATTGGACAGAAAATGTAGTTTTTATTTTCTATTAATGTTGGGCAGGACAATGTATGCGATTTATGAAAGGTGGTCAATTTCACATTCAATAAAGGAGAGAGAAAAAATCCTCTGCTTTAATACAGCATCATTTAGGGATTCGTCCGATCCACATATTTGATTTGGCACAGGTTTTACACCAAACGCCATTCCTGAAGCAACCCCCCATTTTTTATATGTGCTTGAGAGTTAACTCCTCAGTGGCCGTTGTTAACCATCCTCACACTGACCACCTTATATTAGTTTTAAAATACAGGTGAGTAATGTGGTGCCTTTACCTAAACACAACCAAAATAGATTCACTTTGCATTTAGTTGTTTTCCTTTTGCTGAGAGAAAGCAACACAATATCTGAGAAAGAGAAAGAACATTTCTTCCAGTGTGCTAAATAAAGAAAAAAATAATGGCTAACCATAGGTGGCACCTCTGGCGTGCAGAGGCAGCTATGTTGTGGACTGGTGTGTCCTGACACTTAGTCAATGACACCATCAGTGTTCACAATTGCGCTTAGTCACAAACCACGAAGACCCACAGAAACATATATAAAAGTGACTAGAATTTAACAATTCATTCTCAAACCTGCCAACCTCAAGAATGGAATAAAACGTGTCCTTTAAAGTTCTCATGTCTAGGAGGTATAATGTGGTCATGAAAAAAATTTGCAGTTGTTTCAGCCAAGTGGAACTTTTCTTTTTTTGTAATATCCAATTGTGCTTTATGGTATTGTAGACTACTTATTTTTGTATCCAGCTCTGTATGTAGCTCTTTGGTTTGTTTGCTATGGTAACACAAATACAGCATAACAAATGGACACTTCAGCCCATGGAATCAGGATTTGGTTAACAGCAGATGTTCTAGTGAAAATAATGGATGAGATCCATTTCATTGACATCCAATGAAAATGGATGATTAGAAGAATCAAACTGCTCCTTTGTGGCTATGTATGTATGTTTGTAATTTAACATCATGGCAGCTACTGTACCATGGCTATTTTCAGGAGAGAAACAGGTTCAAATGTAGTTAAATATGAAAAGAAAAATGAAATAAAAACACACCTCCCTAAAACTTCCCTAAAATGAATAAAAAAACAAAAACAAAAAAACAAATCTAAGACAATCTAAGCTAAATCTAGCTAAATGCCTAAAGGATATTGGACTTTGGCATGAAGGCAATAAAATAAAAGGAGGATCTTCTCACTTGTGATTTAGTAAGAGCTCTGACAGACTTTGCAAAGCTGAGTCATCCTTTGGGAGGAAACTAGTGTGACCAACATAGGAACAGCTTCAACCATCCATATCCTAATCTCATTCTTTATATGGACATCATCACACGCTGTGGATGAGCTTATCTAAAAACATTGCGTATGCAAGCAGAGATTGTGTTATTGAAACACACAGATATAAGACACCTCATTTTCTCCTCACTCAAGCTTCAGCAACAAACATATAAAAGGCAGAGGCAGGAAAAAGAAGCTATATTTAGAGACAAAGAGTGGAGGAAGAGTATAGAAGGCTTGGCTTTGGCCGGAGGGATTTTGGCTGAGCTCAGAGTTTGCTACGAGTTAGCTACGGTTCTAAATCTCATGCGAGCTTGCTGTCAAGCAGGGTAGATTCTTGTGGAGCTTAACCCCACACAGAGAAAGAAAGAGGCAAAATGAGAGCAACTCTTCTTAATGTTTAGGCAAGATACTATACAGAAGAAGCAGCATTTTCCACCCCAGCTCTCTCACACGTACACACAGGAAATGAACTGACCTGTTTATCAACCCATGAGGGCCACTGGGAGGGGAATATCCACACAGCCATGTTTCCAAATCAAGCAAGGAAACAAGCAAGTACAGCCATTTCCTGTTATGGCCGTTCTTCACTTGGCCATAGCACTAGCCAGTAAAAGACTAGCATTATGAGTGTCCACTAATAGTGGTAAAATGACTAACGACTAACCACTGACTAATACCTGATATCCGATGGGAGATTCATGCCTTATTCAGGATCTGCAGCTTGGTGGCATGTACGCTACATACAAATCCCACTCTGACTTATATTTGGACTAAGTTTATCATAAGAAGGACGTTTCAGAATTGCACCAATAGGCAAAAAAAAGGATTTTTCATTGGTACGTCAGTTCTGTGGCAAAGCCCTGAAGAAAATAAATTTATATTTTTATTGAATGTTGAGGTATAAGATGAGCATTATTTTATATATTATATTTTCTGTGATACATAACATGAAACTACATGTAACTGAATACAGATATTTTAAAATGGAATACTCCTATTAATTTGGTTGTCCTTCTCTAGGCTTGCAGGGCCAGACATGATCTCTGACAAGAATACTTGTTTTGGTTAATCGTCCATTTAAAAGATCGAACATGACTTACCTCCCCGGATGTTAAAAAGTGCACAGACTACAGGAAATCAGGGTGGGGAAGCCTGTGGGTGTAGTTTGTTTCTACTGCAATTCACTACCAAGCTTTCCCAAAAAGACATTTCCAGATGTACTGTATATTATTGCTAGAGATCCTGTCTAGTCCTTAAGTAGCCCTAATTAATTGCCAAAACTCACCACTATATATCATTTTATAAATGTTTATTTTAAAAAAATAAATAAATAAAAATAATCCACCCACCTGTTTGCTGTCCACCTCAATGTCAGCAATGTAGTTCTCGAACACAGTGGGCACATAGACTTCGGGGAACTGATCTTTACTAAACACTATTAGTAGACAGGTCTTTCCACATGCTCCATCTCCCACGATCACTAGCTTTTTCCTTATGGCTGCCATGCCTAGAAAAGCAAGAGCAACAGTTTCTACATGTTTATATAAGCAGATTTTTATAGGTACAACCAGAAAAACAGTGAAACAGATTTGAGACTCTTTTCCAAAGCCCTTAGCATTTCCTTATGAGGCCAGAAAGCAGCATGCCACATAACATTTAAGCTGTTCCTGGCCTTTCTATACATTGAAACCCACAGCTGTATTTGTGTGTTTTATTTAACAACCACCTTGCCAATGTCTGGGATTGACAATAGCTATTCATAAACACTGATGTGTGTGGGAGGAACATGCGCATCCACATAATGAGCACCAGTAAAGAAACACTGCGTACTTTTAATCACCCACTCCCCACCTCCTCCTAAGATCTGAACGCATTTACACGCATACACAAAATGCATCACTGGCCACTTGTTATATTGTGCTGATTGCAGAAAATTAACTATTTTTAAAACTTGGTCCAAAATGCATTGCAATGCTTCGTCCACCCACAACTGCAGGTTTTGTTTCCGTTGACCAGAAAGACAGTAAGTAACGAAACACTTCCACTCTTCACTGGAAAGAAAGAGTGAGGAGGCTGTACAGGGTTGTACTACTGGTTCTCTCTGCACAGATTGCACTCCCACAGATTTACATTTGCAGCATAATTGGATTCAGTTTAAAATCAATGAGCTCTATAATGTGCATTTCCTAGTAAAACAAATGTTGCACAGGCATCAGGATTTTTCAGATACGCCGTAAAGTGTCTGTTTTTCACAATTCACACAGCTAACAGATAAAGCACAAGGTTATCTAGATGACCCATATAGCAGAAACTTCAAATTGAGACCGTATCAGTGTGCATCACAGCAAAACACTAGCCAGGTGAAAAGCTGAAGCACTTTAGAGTCAGAAAAACAACTGTAGTGAATACACAAGTGCATAGTTGAGCAATGACAAAGTCACTGACAAAACCACTTTGAAGGCTTCAATACTGTTTTACCAGAACACACCCTACATGTTATTCAAGCAGGAACAATTTTTATGAAATGCGAAAACGGTGTATCTCAGTTTTGGAAGCCGTATATAAAACAAACTCACAAACCTTGTACACAAATTGAGATTTAACAATTACGTTTCTGTGAAAGATTGTCCAAGTGTCATTATATATGCCAATGACATGTGATCTTTGAGGAAAGCAACCTGATCAATACACAATTGCCGGACTATATATTTATGATCACACCCTCCAGTGTCACCAAAATAAGAATGGGTTCCCCTGAGTGTGGTTCCTCTTAAGGTTTCTTCCTTTTCCATCTAAGGGAGTTTTTTCTTGCCACAATCACCTCAGGCTTGCTCATTGGGGATAAATACAAACACATTTAAATAAAGTCTAATATTAATCTTGAACTTTTGTATTATGTACATTTTTTAATTATCTTCTGTAAAGCTGCTGAGAGACAATGTCCATTGTTATAGGTATACAAATAACTGTGTTGAAATGACTTATACAAGTCTCACACAACACTAGAGGTGTGAAAATGTGTTTGGTTTAACCGCATAACTGCTTTGGCTTTGTGAACAAGGCCAAAACACAGCAGCTTGAACTGATGTTTTATTGCCACATAGTAAGATAAAAAAATTTGATAGAATTTTTTCTCAAATGCATCATGCAGGAAATGGGATAGTAAGATTTAAAATGAGAGATTTGTTTGTCAAAAGCATCATGTAGGAAACGAAACAAATCAGAGTTGGGAGTTCCCTGCAATTTCCCCGAATCTGTCAAATGACACTGTAACTAGAAATGCATTATATACTGTTTACATGTTTGACTGACTTTTGTTTGAGTCATTCCAAATATTTTAGTATGGTTTCACAAAACAGACCTGTAAGAGTTTCACAATGAGCCAGTTATTCTGGTTTAAAGGTACAACACAAGGGAAGTGTCAGTATGGTGGTAACCACACATGTTTTCTATAAAGTATGCTCTGTAGGACATGTTCAAGGTCCTGCCCATGTTGAGTTCAAAATATCAAATCCATTCAAATTTACTTCTGTTTTTTTAAAACAGCCACCTTTAACATGTACCACCTTTAGCTTAGTTCAATTTGATTTCTTTATCACATTAAAAGAAAAAAAAAATAGGTTTGGACTACACAGACATGACTGTGGCAAAGAAAAATTTCCTGGAACCTGAAATGAGGCTCCAGAGATTCCCAACCTCTTCTGGGTGACACCAGATGATGGGAATATAAATCATTATGGTCAAGAGTGAAGGGAAAAGTGTTGAAAGGATGCACAGTATGAGCACATTATCAATAAAAGTCTTGACATGAGCACAGGATAGTCTTCATGATTAAGGGGCAGTTCTTAAGTACTACTCTACAAGTCCCCAGGTGAAATTACCCACTAAAGTAAGAGCGTTCTAGGCCATAAAGGATTTTGGGTAGTGAACATGTGTCTACAGGCTACAACATGGATATTGCTTATATTGCTTACTTCAGCTCCAGGCAGCATACTGGAATTGCAGTTATATGAAGTTTTTAAGATTCTCCAATAGCTACAATCTAATGTGACATCTCATTGTGTGCAAGTTGTTACAAGTAAAATTTGTATTTGTTGTCTTCGCTCACATGTTTTCCATGAACTAAAGCCGGATACAGCACGGCATTATGAGCTTAGTTTCCCTACAATGTCACAGAACAATATCTTTATTACATGGTGAAATTTTGAACTTTGGACACCCCCCTTGTACCAAGAAATAATAACTGGAAACTGTAAAGCTTTTGTTAAACACACTCTTGGGCTAAAGGAAGCAGGCAAACTCTAATCAACCAGTCTGATTACCTTAATACTTCAAATGAGTTCTTATTGGACATAAGCTAGTTCAACAGTATACAGAGGTGTCTGAATACTTTGTAGAACCATGCTTTTAAAATGATCATGCAATCAGAAAGATATTTATAAGAAGCTAGGTATTGCATTCACCACTTTTCTTATTACAAGTAACAGACGTGGTCAGAAAGTGCGTGACACAATGGAACTATATTCCTGGAGATTATTTAAATAAAGGGGACCCCACCTTTTTTTTTTTTAAACATATTTACACTGTGATATCTTTGTGGATGTTTCCCCATTTCTAAAGTATTAAATCTAATTCTAATGTGATAGTATCCTTATACGTGTTGATGTGATTTTATACCCCTCCCTAGCTGTGTGATAGGTCAAAATGTTCTGTCTTGTGATTGCTGCTTCCTGATCATTGCCTTGCCCAGTTTCTACACTGCAACAGTTTTGTCTGTTTTAGTCTAGTACATGAAATGTAAAACTACCCAAACACATACTTTTAAAACAGTTTCCTTTTTAAACACTTGATTCGGCTTACTATTAAAATATGCCCCTGACTTGTAATTGGCAAAATTGTATTAGATGTTTAAAGACAAAACACCTATAAATGAACATGGACCAATATTTTACATAAACTATAAAACAGAGGCAAGTTGTTTTCAACTAAAATTGTTAGAAATGACTTCACATGCTGTACAAGGGCCACAATAACCAGAAGTAGAGAATCCACTCACTCTGGATGATGTATACAATTGTTCTTTTGTTTTTGTCCAGACTAACACACTATCTATTTATTTTAGCTGGTAAGGGTGTGTACATTAGATCACTGGTTCCCAGCCCAGGTCCTGGAGTGCATTCTGTTTTTTTTCTTTTTCCTTTTTCCTCCCTCTGCTACATTTAACCTGCTTCTACTTTCACAATGTCTTCCTGTTTCAACATAAAACAGGGAAAACACAAGCAGGGTGACAGAACAGTTTAGCTCACAGCTTGGATACTGATGTGAATGCAGAACAGTGTTTATGGACTGCTTTTGAATCTGGGCTTTAATCTAGCCCAGAGGTTGAATACTATTCAATATCCAAACAAATGATATTAAACTGAAAACAATGCATACTGCAATGTCACATTTCTCTCTCAGTAAAGCACTGCAATTGTGAAAATAAAGTAAAGCAAACTTTTATTTAATGGCTGCCCATGCAAAGAGTGAAGAGTGTCAATACTATAAACTTTAGTATAAATACACAAGGGCGTGAGTGAAAACCTGAAACTTGGTAGGCAGAGATAGGGCATATAGCTCCATATTTTGTGTGAATACCAGCAGCAGCCATTAAAACAGGATGTTTCTGTTGCTGTGTTTGAACGGTAAAGTGTCTAAGATGTAGGGCAAGAGCACAATGGGAACCAGTGAATTAGATCTTCCCAGTGTCTTTACTAAGTACTGTGTAGTGTTTGATTTCATCACTGGTACAGAGAGCCCAAAGACTGCCAAGAGTCAGGTACAAAGACTTGTGATATGGAGGAACAGACCCTGTGATGGAAAAAAGATATACAGCAATGTCTGTTTGCTCACGAGGATGTAATTAAATTAAAGCCCACATAAATGGTCCAAATATTTTAAATATCTTTTGTATTTTCAGTTTTAATGCCCGTTTGAGAATTAATAAGACGCTAATCATGACAAAAGCAGGCTTTTCATTTCACCTGCATGACTGTATATGAGGACAAATATGACGTATAAAAACCAGCTAGCAAACCACTCTTTGTTATATGGAGCAACGGACTCATTTGATGGTAACCTACTTGTATGCCCCTTTTTATTTTTGCATCGACAAGACATTTGGAGTCATACACCAAAGCAATAAGTGAAAGAATATCTGACAACTGTACAATAACTGTACACAAATTCTGGAATTCGTGAAAATAAACAAATTAAAAAAAATTACTATTCCTATTAAGAAAAGTCAGGGAGTTATCTTCAACTAGGTTTTCAAACTTTTTATAAAGGAGCCAGAATAAACCTCATCAAAATACCCAAGGATTAGTGTCTCTCTTTCATGCTGAAGACATTTGGGTTTGGAATCAATATATGAATACAAAAATATGAGATTAAATAATCAAATTTCAATTTCCTGATATTGATACTTCAGTGTGTTTAACAACTTAAAAAATAGTGTCTTTTGTGGAAAACCTATTATTTAGGTATGTAGAAGTATTGATACAAATAGTCTTAAAGCCCATTTAAGAAGTACATTACATTTTAGTTGCACTGGAATAAATGCATCCTGCTTGTCCCCCAGTGACATCACCATACTCTTGCATTCTGTTTTGTGATGTTTTTCTAGTCTTGAACTGTGTAAAACCTTTCACTTTTAGGATTTTGGGTCTTTTACTTGCTTCATGGTGACATTCCTCCAAATAAGATGGAATACATTTCTCTGTAAATTGGCAGACTATGTTTCTGCAGACATCTACATTCATTTTGACCATCATATATGTTAGATCATCAACAAAAATACAACCCTGAAACATGCTGTATTTTCTATCACTTAATCTTGGTTAACTATGATTCCTGAACTTTTGTAGCTCTTTTTTGTAGCTCTTTTGTTCCTCGTAAATTCCAATATGGCCATCAGATTCTTACTGATGATTAGTGGATTGTGGTATGCCCTCTATATTTCTTCTCCTAAAGTATTCTTTGAATGGTGGATTGTGAAACCGTCACCGCCTGCCCTTAGAATGATGTCACAGACTTTTGTTTTTGAGCTCAAACCAAGAGTAGATATTTTAAAAAGTTATTATCTGTTTAAAAAAATCAAACAAACAGAGCATACCACAGCATTTGGCAGACGCCCTTATCCAGAGCGACGTACAAAAGTGCTTAAGTCTCTATCATTGGATGCCATTAACTCTGGTTCACTAGGTTACATATTTAAGATACCATGAGCCTAAATCACTGTTCAAAGTTTGTTTTTAATACACACATACAACAAACAGGTAAGAAAGTGCTAGTTGAAATGTTTCATGAATAAGTAGGTCTTCATTCGTCAACAAGAAGAAACACCTGTCAGTTACTTGTTCCAAAATTTTCTTAAAAATGGGTGGGTTTAAACAAAATGTGTCTTGTTCCAAGTTGTTCAACATGTCTGAATCTATATATCAGGAAATGAAAGCTGAAATTCTGGTCCATCGTCTTATTCATCTATTAACCTCAAACACAACAAAGCAGAAACAAAATAACTGACCTCACCATTGCGATACTTACAAATGGGGGTGGAGACATTCAGCTTTAAGGATATTTTCAGGGTATTTCTGTCCCAATTACACGAAGGTTGTAGGAGTTAATTCACTTTTTTAAATATGTAGTAGCTGTATTTTTGAAGACCAAAAGAGTAACAAAATAAATCGAACGGCCATTTTTAATACTTGATTGCGAAACCACTTTAGAATTAGCTTTAGGAGTAAAGAACAAAGTACTCTTTTGAGACTTCACAAGGATTTCCATGCCCATGGTTTCGAGTTATGTGTTAATGACCCCTTCTCACTGATAGTTTTGTGCTTTTTGTCCATAGCACTGACTAAATATCATTCTGTAAACTAATCTGCAGATGTTAATACAGACTGCTGCCACGGTCATAGACATCAGGCAGCCCATCATACACAAAGAGACCTTGGCTGTCCTAAAGATACATTTGGACCTGGGGGGGACTTTGGACACCCCTCATAACCAAACACTGATTGAGAACTTGTTTAACTTTCCATTTGATCCTAAATCAACAGGTCTTTGTGTGCTCCTCACATGCGATCGGTACAAACAGAGTTCAACAAATAGAGTTCTATTGTCTTCAAACGACTCCAATTTAGAGTTACATAATAATTCTACAGTACTGGGCCTCGAGGACAGCTCTATGGAAATAAACTGATCTGAGGCCGGTGTTAGTGAACCTTAGGACTTCAAAACAGTACAGCTAAACTGATTTTAACAACTCGTGGCTGTCAGGATGATAGTATTTAAGAGCTCTTATCAGCTTGCAGCGTTCCCAGGTCACTAGTTTGGAAGTTGACCTAGTTCTTGCTCTTCCTCATGGCTTAGCGGGATGTTTTCCACTGTAGCTTTGGCCTACACGATTTTCTACTACGACAAAGCAATGAATTTATCGTTTCCACTGACCGCCCTTGGTTCAAACTCACACACAAGAACAGATAACATTTGCTTTATTTCAGCGTTGAGCTCTCGTCTTCTCGAGCACTTGTGTGTAGTTAGTAGTTCGAGGCGGTCCAAACAACGCCCTGTGACTGCGACAGGTTAGTCCGCGTTCGCAATAAACAAATCCTCTCCTAACTGTAACACCGCGTTAGGACATCTACTACTAAGACGACCACACGATCGACAGCAATAGCCTTGTAAAAGATTGAAGTCGATTTAGTAGCTTAAGATGAAGCAAGCAGGATCCTTGTTTACTGCACTGGAAGCGACATGGAAACGTTAAAAAAAACAACCCCTAACTATCTCTCCAAGCTGGGGTTGTAGGTGAAGTTGTTTTCGAGCCACCTTTACTTACCCCAGACTGCTAAAAACGAACAGGTGGTCTTCAGAGCAGGTTAACGAGAACATCGACCTACTGTTGTTATGATCGAAAACTAATTACAAGAGAAAAGGGCAGTTAACGGACCAATAAGAAAGCTTTCGACCACACAGCTACTTTCACGCACCCACACCGCACAAAAAAACTTGACAATCAACATTCACAAGTTCCTGACACATTTGAAATGTATTAGTACCTTTATCTCCGTGTTTTCGTGATGTTCCAGTACACGATTACAGACCTTCGTTCCTAAGTTTCACTGCAGCGGATCACTGAATATCTTGGACTCTGCTCTATTGCTAAGAAACGAAGCTGACAAACAATAACCCCGCCCACATCATGAAAAAAAATCACTTGGCGATAGATCGTAAAATCCCTATTGGCTGAGGAAGCCGTTCAGCCGTTAGGAATTTTTTAAAGCCCCGCCTTCATTGCCGGCTATAATAATGACATCATTCTTTACCGACGGTAAAATGAGGCTTCCTGAAGTAATGAAGAATTGTTTCGTAAAGCTTTTCACCACAGTGCACAGTGCTAGTGGCATCTGGTGGACAAAAAAAAAAAAGATATTTCCAGCGTCAGTGGAGGCTGAAATGGGCTTTTCTTGTTATATACAACAAATCAGTACCAAAAATAAATGATCTGGCAACACTGAATCATGTTATATGCCTTTAACTATAGTTAGTTAAGTTACGTCGATTTATAGTGAACCTATTGAGTAAACACAGCCCTATTACATTATGAGTCAAGGTTCAACTGAACCGAATTGAATTAACTATATATAATGGTTCATTAACTATAAACCTAATTTCTATTACTAATTCACAAATCTCCACTTTAGTTTCAGAGCATTCACACGTGGCTGTTAGATATCAGTGGTCACGTGTTTACAGCAGACCCTGATAAAGCCCTGATATATATGGTGCTTCTTTAAATAACATGTCTTTTATTTATTTGTTTGTTTGTTTGTTTGTTTGTTTGTTTATTTATTTGCAGTTCACCTGGTTTTTTTTTCACAGTAAACAATCTGCTATTTAGTTTTTGTTTTCATTTGTTTATTTGCATGCCATATGGCAGACACTAGTAATTATGGAGACCTCCCTTACTTTATGGAGACCCATTATGGAGACCCTCTCACTTATAACTAAGAATGGAACAGGAGCCAAGACCAACAGATAAAGCAGAAAACACACAAAAACAAAAGAAGTCAAACACCAATCGTGATTATATTTAAGAGCACTGTGAAGCACCATCCAGTTAGTTTTTGGTTAAAGTATTTTGCTAAATCTACTTTTGATTACTTTTGTCTGCAATCCCATCAGCAGTAAAGACAAGAGGTGGTGCTTTGAATCATGAGCAGTTCCTTCTCTTCTCCATTGGCTTTTGAAACAACTCTAAACCTTTTTAGCTGCTTGCTTGTAAGTGAAAAAATGAGGGAATAAAACACACATGCTTGTCCATAGAACAGCTAAACAGCCAGGATAAAAATAATTTGTTGATCCATTAAAGGTGGTGGTGGTGGTGGTGGTGGTGGGGAATCTTATGCAAACCACATACAAAAATGTATATAATTCCTATATAGTTCACCCAATAGAAGCTTGTTTCTACTTTGTTTTGAAAAATAATAACAGATATTTGCGAATTAATATCTCAGACTTTTATATCTATGTATCTCAATATCTATGACTTTTTTCCTTGCAATTCTTATATTTTCCTCTGAAATGCACAATATATTTCATCATTCTGACATAATTTATCCCAGTTACTTTTTTTTATCTTGCTGTATGGTCATGCATAACATTATAGAGTATTATTTTTGTTGTGGTTTCACAAATAGAGAGATCCTAATTTTACTGGATAACATAAAGCTAAGCTGAAAGATGATTATGTTTGCAAACATAATAGAAAACTCCTGATGCTGCAGCTGTAGCTCCAGCCACATACAATAAGGAAGAAGTGAAAGATCTGTTCCCTGATCGTGGGTATAACCCATCAAAGGATATATTTTAGAACCATGATCAGAGCATTTCAAATTAAACATCCTGTCAGTAGGAGGTTCAATGAATGACTGAAGCTCTGCTTCTTTTTCGTACTTTTTCAGACTGGACATGTTAGGTAATTAACCTTAGTCTCCTGGAAAGGAAGCAATGAATACAATTTTTGTCAGATTGAAATGATGAATAAAATAAATTGAAATGTTTATCACATGAGTTTATTTAAGTCACATGACACAGGAATTCCAACATTGTTTAGCATGGGGTTGTACAGTACAGTAGTAGTAATCCTTATCAAGTTGGATATTTGAATTGAAGTGCTGTAAACAGTCATTAATATACTTAGAAATGATATGGGCTTACAGTATAGAGGAGAATTAATGCTCTGAATTGTTCGCTACAACAGTGTACAGTAATTACACCTGAATGTACCTAAAGTACATTAAACAACTATTCCTAGTGGAGAAACTTCAATATTGAATACATTTTGACAATGATCTGTTTGTTAGCATCAGTGGGATTTTCAATAGAAAATAGAATATAATTCATTGAAAAGAGACAGGAAATTAGTTATTCAAGATGAGAGGTTTATTGTGAAGGAATCACAGTCGCTTAGGTGTTACAGCTTGACAAATGCTAAAAAAAATCTGCAGGAATGGCAATTCAACTAAACATGTTATAGCCAAGTCAGCGATAAATTCAAATGTTCAGATTTATAATCTTTAAGATTATAAGATTTACAAATTGGTTGTTCACCTCATGATTATTTAAGCATGGTGTATTGAAATAAAGTTCAGGTGATGATGTTCAGGTTCTAATGTTGAAATGTGTTCACATTAAAACATCATTGGTGGTAATTTAGCTGCCACCTAAAACCATTTTTAACCCATTTTTACAAATACGGTACCTTGAGTGAAAGTTATAGTTATTAATATATTACAATAATAAATTCTTCATGAATAGCAAGATTCTAGGTTCCATATAAGTGTTGATCTTATACTATAAGCTGCTTTAATAGGGATTCTCAATATATAATAAGCTTCTAAATATGGCTCGGGAAAAATCTAACTCGTTAGCTACAGTTTAGCTGAAACTCAGTGTGCACAAATAATACACGGGCTTGATTACAATCAAAAATCCACCTCCTTCCAAGTTTTCTAGTTCATCACAGTTCATTGTGAACATGGCTTTGTGAAGAGGTAGGGAACCCAGGTTTGTACATTTGTACAAATGTACAAGTGATGAAATAATGGCCTCTATTTTTTAGAAAATGTGTCGTGGTGTGGGGTTACTGTAGTATTTTTCATTTACATTTTTGGCATTTTGCAGACACCAGAGAGACTTACAATTTATCTCATTTATACAAAAAGAATAAAAAGTGCTGTTTAGGGTTAAGGGCCTTGTCCATGGGTCCGCTGCCCACAAATGGCATAATTCTGAAAGTCTACACAATTGCCTCAATCATTATATTAAGAAGCAATATTTGACTCTGTCATTATCAGGACTAATTAGAAAATTGTGCTTCCTTTCTTTTTTGGGTGATAATTTGTTTCTAAATAAAGCTGCTACGAAGTCACTGATACGCATGTGTTTAATTAGACTGGTTCTTTTGAGACATTTAAGGGAGCTGAGGGAGATTTGCTAAGTAGTAATTACAGGTTGATGAGTTTATGTTTAAAGATAAAGTGCTTATATTTATACATCCTTAATCATGAAGATTTCATTTTATATCACCAGTGCTCCATTCCTCTGTTTTCTACAGGTCATGGATAGAAGACCCTGTTTATTCTGATTATCACAAATCTCTCTTCTTATAGCTGCTCGCTCCCCAATAGACTTCTAGAGTACTTATATCACAGAGACTTTGCATGTTCTGAAGTCTTTCACAGTAAATCTGTGAGAAATGTTGAGTGAGAAGAATGGCACTTAATGATGATGTCATCCCAGGCGTAATAAGAAGAGGTAAGAGTCGAGATGATTCTTCTGAAAAGTCGGAGGAAGAGGAGCAATGCATACATAATTCCATTCAGCTGAGATGAGAATGGATTTTTTTGGTATTACACCCCTTCCTCAGCTGGCGTGAATTAGCGCCGTGTCCTGATTTGCTTGCCAGAGAATAAGTGATCTGCTTTGTCATGTCGCTAACTCTTCCCCAGCCAGTGGGATGACAAACACTGTTATGTCATCGCCTGATCCCAGTCTGTCATTTGGCAGCCTCCAACCCCGCTCTTTCAGAACGCCACGTGACCTCATTAGGAGATCCTGAGCAGCCAAAGTATACCTTTCACAGAAAGAAAATCAGAATATATAAAGTAAGTAATCTAATCTCTCTCTTTCTCACTCTCTCTCTATATTATGTACATAGCACCTCTTTGCCATAATGTCTGTGTTTCCCCTTCTCTGACAGGCCATGGTGTTGCATATTATTTCAGAAATCAGTCTGAAACGTATATTACTTGCCTCATCTCTGACATTTTTAGTTTTTACATCGCTCTTGCAGGTGTGGTCAGTTCATTTATATTGCTGGTTTATCTAGATATTTACATTTTATTCATAATCACTGGATATCTATCAAGCTTAAAGTAAAGAATAGTTCAATATTTACCCTGCCTGCACAAGTGTGTAGGAGCTATTGAAAAAGAAGTGAAAGGTTAAAAGTACCTCATTGGGTCATTAGGCTCACAGGTGGATAGAAATTTATTCACTGCATCTGCTACTTCTCTGTCAGAAGTCACATCCCACAATCCATCCGTTCCCATAATGAGGACGTCATCAGTACCATGCTTATGCTCAGAAATATTGTATACTTTCACCTGAACATACAACAACAGAGCAAAATAAGGAATAAGTATAAAGCTGACACATTCTCTGTTAGATGTTACATTTTAGATGTATATCCCACAAAAAAAATTGCAACACCTTTTATTTCAATATATGGATGGATGACTCAGAAAATGAATGAAAATACAGACCATAGGATGGCAGAAGTGGATAATGACAGGAAAAAACAATACAATAATTGTATGACTGCAGTTATAAACCTACCTCTGGACAGCAGGATAGGAAAGGTTTGATATGAATGTTTGAGTTGTACACTTTCAGATCATGATCTCCTAAACCACGTGTTACTCCAATCGTAGCCATGACTCTGGCCTATGAACGCACACACATGCAGACACAGAACCCTTATATAAAAACAGTACAATAAACATTTTAGGAAAAACTGGTAAAACTCCTGCTTGGGATGAGCAACAAACAGAAATAAAAGTGCAGCTCCACTGAGACTCCATTCACTCTATATCATTTTCTTTAGTTCATGTTCTCATATGAAATAAGGTATAATCAGTCTAATTAAGATTATTAAAGATTGTGTATATAGCTCCTTTCAACTGATTACCTTTTTCCCCTCTCCATAAATGAGGGGGAACTTGAGGTCATCTTCAACAATTGTCTTATATGCCCTGTAATCAAGAAATTGCAATGCATCATCTCTAAGACAAATGAAAAAATATAGCCATAATCTCACATACTGATTTAATAATTGGATTTTTATTATATTTATTTTTAGAAAAGGAACAATATTTTGTACAAATAACAATGTGCAACCTTATACAGATATACTTACCACCCCGTCATTGTATGGTCTCTAAATAGCATCTTCTTGCCTAGCTCATTGTGCTGAATGCGTCGGGGGAACTCAATGTGTGTGAATTCATTCCCAAGCAGTTCTGGTTTAAGAAATCCCTGTAAACACCACAAAGAGGATAAAGCAGTTATTACTTTAAGTACTTGCAGAGCTTCTTCTCTGAGAAACCCTTATATTTATCATTACACCTTTGATCAGCATTTTCCATAAATAAACCTGAGGTGATTCTTTACTTTTTAAAAGTCATTCCCAGGGCTCTCAAGTTTTGAGACAAACAAACAAACAAACAAACAAACAAACAAACAAATAATAAAAAAAAAAAACGTTTCACCAGGATCACTGACATTTTAACCAATATTTGTTCAATTTCCATTTATTAATGTGTGTGTGTGTGTGTGTGTGTGTGTGTGTGTGTGTGTGTGTGTTTCTAATTGGCTATTGTGTAGCCTCTTTTTTTGATTGGCTGATAAGTGTCAGGCTCAACTAAGAACTCCAGGGGAGACGCGCTTGTTTCCTGCCCGGTTCCATAGAGACAGCGGTGCGGACAGATACATTTTACAGAAATACGACGTGTGGCGGGAGAGCGTGACAAAAGACGAAAATGAGTGACTGTCATGCTCAATGCGTAACACTTGATAGCCCTGCATTGCCATTTAGTGATTAGCAAAACATCAGGTCAGTAAAACTCATGATATGGTCTTTGGTTTAGGTTTGGTTAAAAAAATGCATTTGTCAGTGTGGTTCATTTTGTGTTGCCTCCATTTGTTGAAAACAAATTTGGAAATGAACACACTGAAGTGATCTGTGCATGTGTGGTACTGTAGTTAAGAAACTCACCAGGTACTGTAGCCGCTGTCTCTCACTCTCTGGTGTGAACTCGTTAGACATGGGAATAATCTCATCGTTGCGAACAATTATAGCTCTGGAATACAAATAGAAGATCCTTAATGTTCAGAAACGTTTAGTGGAAACAGGACTGTGCTTTTTTCAATAGGAAATTACAAAAAGTGTTACCATTTAATTACATGTTTATATTAAAAGCTGTACATATTTGTAATATGTGTATGCCTTCATTCTTCATTACCTGCTGTCACCTGCATTTGCTACGTAGAGTTTCCCTAACAAATGCACAGCAGTCAAGGCACAACATCCTCCAGAAATGCTGTAAGATACCTTCTCCTTTTCAATGAGATCGTCCTGCATAATAGAGACACCAGAATATTATATTCAAACAAAAATACACAGTACTGTCCGAAAGTAATCATGCCAGTACCTTTGGTTTTTGGCTCTGTGGTGCAGCACTGTGTGACATGGACACATTATATGAAATAATGACAAAAATGATAGGGTTTGAGAATTAATTAAAAGACAAACCCATATCCGGTATTACGGGCTTCTTTTTAATGATTTTTTTCACATTTTAGATGGAAGTAAGTAAAAAAAATGGCTATGTGCTGCTGTATCATTGAAGAATGTCAAAGAGAGCTAGGAAAATGACTGAAATGATGTGCCATTTCTATCTGAATTCTACTCTGTCTCTCAGTGTGGCAGCCAAATAATTGTCACTGACACTAAGGCAGAACATCATGGCGCTGCTTTAATTAATCACATTCACTGTGAAAAAAAAACCCTGCCAAAAATAGTATGTGAAAATTAGGTTGTTTTTTTTTTTTTTTTGCTAACAAGTATGGAAGTGGATAGGGGCTTTGCAATACTAAAAACACCGGTTATCATAAATTACCATAGCATCAGCAGACGTTCTGGTTACAGCGTAATAAAATATAGATACTTATATACTTGTATAATCTGGTAAATGAACAGATATGACCTAGATTAACATTTGATAGACTAAATATCGAAGAATAAAGGAACTATTTATTTGGCTATTTGAGACATTTGGATTATCTGAACCAAAATATAACAACTCGTATATGAAATATGGTGTCAGGGAGTTGATATGTTTTGGTTCAGATAATCCAAATTTCTCAAATCCCATTGCTTACTCTTGTAAGCAACTAGTCTGGCTGGTTATGTATGTGGTCTATATATACCCAATACTAAATTTCTCGACCTTAAAGGTAGGGTCTCTGATATTTGAGAAATGCTTCAGAAAAGCTAAACAAAAATCAAAACAAACGTGTGGCCAATGAGCAGTAAGGGGCGTGTCTTGTCAATATGGACATGCGCATGTGTGACATTAGCAGAAAGCGGTTTTAACATTGACATGGGGTATAAAAACAAAGAAAGAAAGTGAAGAAAGGCTTCCGATAAGGCAAAAAGCAGGACCCGTGTTAATACAGGTTCAGGTTTCCAGCGCTGGAGAGAACTGAAGGAGCGGGAAGTTGGCCGCATATTCACAGATTCGTGTTTCACAAGTCAATAACTCCTGAGCTAAACGCTGTTACTACACAAATAACACCTCTTTTCTATCGTAGTAATGTAGAGAGGCAGCTACAACCGCGTTTTGCTAGTAACAGCGTTTAGCTCAGGAGTTATTGACTCGAGAATCTCGTATCTGTGAATATGCGCACATGCACACATGCGCACTGAACACTCTCTCCGCCCATATTGACAAGACCAGCCCCTTTCTGCTCATTGGCTACACGTTTGTTTTGATTTTTGTTTTGTTTGGTGGCCCAATGCAGTTTTCAGAAGCATTTCTCAAATATCGGAGACCCTACCTTTAATGTAGGCCTGAAAGTGTCAAACTGATTAAGCTCTCCAGTTCAGTACTGAGAATATATTTGTGAACAATATTAGGCTCAGTGTCAGGTGTTTTAAATCCTGGAACCTAATGCTCTCACCATCTGTTTGAAGGCATTCTCTATGATTCCCATTACCAGACTTTCCAAACTGACAGCCTTCTCCATGTGGAACCGAGCAATGGGATCTACAGGCCCATCCTGGTCTTCTGCATCCATGCAAGATCCCTTCTTTTGCTCCGCCTGATAGGGACTCCCATTCTTAGCGAGGCAGATGGGTGGTGGGTTGCTCTGATTCTCCAAAAGATGAGCTACTTCACACAAACGGTCTCGGATGAGACGATGGAGGATTTTGGAGGCCATGAGAGCAGCTCCAGAGCCGGCGTGACCATCAAATACACCCCAGAAATGCAAAGGGATACCCGTGGTGTCCTTTAGAAAATGAGAGAAAGATGGCTGGTGTGAAAGGAAAGGAGTATACGTACACCGTCAGAATAAAGGTTGTCACTAGATTTGTCACAGGGTTCAAGTGTTCCTCTGCTAGTAATAAGCAACATATTGCAGAAGAGCATAAATAAGGTTAATAAATTAACCTTAAAAGCAGTATTGCACCTCTGAGTGTATATTTATGAGTTTGTACTTTAGGAAACAAAAATGCACTGCTACAGTACCTGTTTCTCAGTAGAGAAAGGGTAAACAGGAAAGAGACGTTTCACACATTTGTTCTCCCAAAGAACATTCATTCATTCATTCCTTCATTCATCTTCTACCGCTTATCCGAACTACCTCGGGTCACGGGGAGCCTGTGCCTATCTCAGGCGTCATTGGGCATCAAGGCAGGATACACCCTGGACGGAGTGCCAACCCATCGCAGGGCACACACACACTCTCATTCACTCACGCAATCACACACACTAGGGACAATTTTCCAGAGATGCCAATCAACCTACCATGCATGTCTTTGGACCGGGGGAGGAAACCGGAGTACCCGGAGGAAACCCCCGAGGCATGGGGAGAACATGCAAACTCCACACACACAAGGTGGAGGCGGTAATCGAACCCCGACCCTGGAGGTGTGAGGCGAACGTGCTAACCATTAAGCCACCGCGCCCCCTCCCAAAGAACATATTCACATTTAATATAACATAATATTGATTGTATTATGAATTCAATTCAAGATTTTTCTATTTGTTATGCAAAAGAATGCATTTAACTGCACTGCACCTTACTATTTAGTGCTATAAAAGCTACTGATTACAAAATTAAATTTGCTCTTCCATGTGCAACCTGAAGGAATGAACTCAGGAGATTAAAACCTTTGCTTAAGTTTGGAAACCCAGAAAATTCAAATGGAGATTCTGATATACTTAAAGCAGCCCATCTGGCACCAACAACCATGCCACAATTATAGTCACAGAGGTCACACTTTTCCCCATTCTGATGTTTGAACAATAACTGAAGCTTTTGACCAGTATATGCATCATTTTCTGCATTATGCTACTGCCTCATGATTGGTTACTCGCATAAATAAGCAGTTGTACAGGTGTTCCTATTAAAGTGCTGTAAATAAATTGATCACAAGTTTAGTGTGGAGAGTAGAGGATGAGAGTCTGGGTTGTCAAGAAAAGAAGGGAGTCAAGACGTTTTTATAGAATATATAGAAGTTATTATAAAGGTAGTGTACTATTGTTTACAATCTATTTCAGAACTACAAGATAAGACAGTCCAAAATGTGAGAACAAGAATGAGGATCCTGAAACTGAAACTGAGATGAACCTGCTTTCTGTGACTGAACTGTATTGTTCTGAGAACTAGTAATTCTTACCCCATTGTCCTCTAGCAGCACAGAGGCACGTTGCTGTTTGCTAGTGAGCTTTTTCACGTATAGCACGTCACACGAGGCCTGGTCCTCATTCAGCATACTTTTTCCTGCATTTACGACCCTAAAAGAAAGAGAAAGAGGAGGTTTATCACTATAGTCAAATTCAACTCATCATCAAATTGTATTTTCAACTATCCTCAAGTAACCTTGCTAAAACTTAGGGCTTAGGGATCATAGGGCTTGACTGAGTGAGATTAAAAATATATTACAGATAAAGTCAAGTAAAAAATGCATTAGGGCATTAAAAATATTCAGAAAATTACATGATGAATGATTGCTCAAAGAATTAAAATTGACCACACTGAGAATATATGAGCTAAAGCACAATAGCCAGACTGCATTCAAAACCCTAATCCATGCCTAACAGTGACCAGATTTGATAGTGTATAAAAATATTCATCAGAAGAGGTCTCAATCATATTCAAAACAAATTTCAAATATTAATTATTTTTTTTAAACCTACATTAAATAACAATTTCCATGCTTGTGGCTATGGATCCCTAGATTAATACTTATTCATATTCATTTGGACTCTTCCTTCATTGCTGCATTCATCAACAAGTTTTTTTTTAAATCTTACTTCGTTTTATGAGTAAACAGAAACACCAAACGATCCTCGTATCAGAAAGCTCTCAGTTTTCAGGAAATAGCATCTCTGTACTCAGTTCCTGGGAAAACCCTTCAGATGGTGAAATCGTATACTATATATATTTCTGAAAAGTACAGACTTTATTTGTGCTTCTCTTTTTCAAGTATTTCAACCACAAGTGATCACTAATTCGTCATGAAAGCATGCATGACACAGACACAGAGATATTAACAGTGGCTTCTGCTTCAAACATTGCGTAACCTATCACGCTAATCCTTATTATCTTAATGTACACTTTGTGAGGATTGCATTGTCAGGAATTTTTAGATATCCATTAATTTGGTGCTTAGTTAGCCTTATGTCAACTGCTCTCAAATGAGGAAGTAGGGACCTTGTCTACAAGTTCCTCTTCTGAGGTTGCAAGAGCTAATAACAGTATTACTGAAAGCAAAGTTTCTGTTTAACATTATTTTCCGTTAGACAACAGACCAGTCCATGGGCTCAGTTTATTGGCTTTCATCTGCAAAATAAAGGCAGGACATTTGGGGGATTAACATGTTGTGTATTATTGCCTAATGGTATATAAGTCTAGATAACTGCTCCAAAAATATAGATAAAGCATTATAAATAATATCATATAAATAAAACATTATGAGCATGAATAACTAGTATGAAATAAAATGTGTCTAATCTTCTAAAAGGTGATAAAACTCTCAGAATAAGTGTTACCTCAAATGCAAGAACTTGAGAATTTTCTTAAGAAAAGTGTATAAGAATGTGAACATCACAACTGAGTACTTAAATAAAGTATTTTAGGAAACTAGAAAGTAGTCTAGTCGAGAACCCTCGAAGCAAATGGATTACAGAATGACTTTTTACTGTAGGATGCCTAGCTATGACATCAAGCACCACTCCAGATGCTGTAAGGCGAACTGGAGATAATGTGGTATAGAAGCCTTCTGAGCTAGACAATAGTCTACTAATTAATGTATCATGTTTCAGATCAATGATTTAACTCTTGACAGGACAAACACTAAGTGCACCATTAACATGATGTGGTAGCTACAAAGTCGCATCATTTCAGCCACTATTAGAAAGCCCTTTCAGTGCTTTTTGGCTTCTCGTATGAAACCTGTAGAGTGTTCTGTAGGTCGGGAGGTATTTATGCTTTGGGGACAGAAAATGTTACAAAACACTGGATGAAATAGTGCTTATATCACTCACAATGTTTTAGCAATACAGCACAAAGAAAGATTAACAACAGATTTACAGTGATGCTTTTAAAGTGTTTGAACATTTATCTTTAGTAAATGTCTGGTCAGGGTCACTGTGGTTTAAATTAGGGTACTAGTACAGTATATTAGGCCTATAATTTTGGGAATATAAGCAACTACATTTGTTAGAAAATGTTATGGGATGGGTAAATAAATTGTACCAGCAGAATTCAAAAAATAGTTGTGCGCACATCTGTATTTCACAAACCCAAACCAAAACACACTTCTTTAAAAATCCAAAACAGATTGTTTACTCTGTCTGAGTGGAGAATTGTATGTTCTCCCCATTCTTGAATGGATTTTCTCTTCTATGTGTTACTATGGGTGTGCGTTAATCCCATGATTTCCTTATAACCATACAAGCTCACACATAATTAAAATTTGATAGAGGGATCAGACAATTTCAGTTTCCAGTAGGTGCTATCATCATTTTGAAGTTCACATATTTACTTATAGAATGTCCTGCCTATGTTAATTGTGCTATCCACGAGATTAAAAAACTAGTGGTGTTTCTCATTTCTCTATTGCTCTTCCACATTTTCCTTCCTTGCTTCCCTAAATATTTCCTGGCTCCCCCACAATAAGGATGCCATGAAAAGATTCAGAAAATACAGCTGTTTTTTACAGCTGTAATGTATGTTCCGGGACATAAGAATTGCTGTGATTGCAAATTTTATTAACAAATCATTTAAAATATTAGGAAGCAAGCTAGCCAACGACCAGCATAAATGAGAGTGGCGCAGAGGGAGGACAGACAGATTTTGTTTGGATTTTAGTAAAACAAGGATATCATTTAGAATGCTATCATTTAGAATGGTCAGTGCCACTGTTGGCCTTGAGTCTTTTTCTTAAGATTTCATATATGCTTTCTTAGAGCTCAATAACTTTATATTGCACTTTTTATCTAGGGTTTTATTTAACCTGACTATGATTATGTAGCATAAGGGTCAAATCCAATTTTGATAAGTAAAAAAGTGAATACTTTTGATTCCCTATAGAATACTCTTTACATACATTTTGTACTACTTCCCACTTAACTCAATAGAAAAAATGAGAAACAGACAGTCAATTCAGTTCCAAGAACTGTACTGTCATAAGATGAAACTCTGCTCTAGGTCTGGTCCCTTAAGCCAGTGATGCTATTCTTCCAGGGTCAAATTTTCAATTAACAGCCTCCTTTTTCCAATACCAAATGTCAAAAAATACACGGGTAAAGCAGATGGCCATATTTAGGTTGGAGTAGTGTCAGTTTCTTCATTCACAACAGTCTACACAGTTTGCACACCATGGTATGAAGCAGTTCTGAAGATTGAAATGCCTTATCGTGATTTAAACTGACTGGAAGGCAACTTTAACTCAAATAACAATTCTTTAAATTATGGTGATCAGAAGAGCATCTCAGAATGCACAACACATAAAACTTTGAGGCAGATGACCACAGTGGGTTCCTGTTACTCCTCAGTCAGAAAAGATCAGAAATCTGTGGGAATTCACAGACTGAAAATAGTCAGCTGAAGATGAAGGCCAGGCAACATATTTACAATCTTCAAATTCAACACATTCACATAGCAGATATGAGCTCTATAAGCATGCGCAGCTATTTGGGAGAAACATTGAGAAGATGTGCTAAGGTTCTTGGATGTTTGATAATATAACCTGGGGTTCAGTGGGAAATCATGGGTTGAGAAACAATTTTGCCAAAACTGATTTAAGATTACATAAAGGGGCACCTGTGAAAACCTACTGTAACAGTATCAGACTTCATGATACATCATGTAATAATGCAATTACCATAAACGTGTCTAAGGTTGCACAAAATAATATTGTGTATATAATGTGGACATTAGGAATTTTGCATAAATAAAGGTAACTACTAATAAGGTACAGTACTAATGGTACTAATGGCCTTGTCTCATCCCAGCAGACTGTAAAAATGACTCTATTACCATTCTGAAGAAAGCAACAACAAACCAAACTGCACTAAAAACACAGTGACCCAATAACACTATTTGGTTTGTCCTACTTTCATGAATAAATCATCTTAATCCAAATATATACATATAATCATACATTACAACTCTGTGTGTAATCCCCAGTATTGAACCCCTGCCAGCAGGACTTCGGTTCTTATAATTTGCCAAATATCTAAGTGAAATTCAATGATATTGTAACAGATGGCAAAGGCATCCATTCACAATCCACCAAAGAAAACAATAGCTTGCTTTGCATTTGCTGTTGGTTCCGAAATAAACAGCTTGGCTTTCCAGACTGCCCCCTGATCACGTGACTCGATTCTGCCTCACACTTGCGTTTTCATGTTTAAACTTTAAGCAAATCGGGTGTGGTGTGAGAACGCTTACTAGTAAGACAGACCACAGTCAGGACGTGTAATAGCCTGCATATGCCGCAGTTTAGTTTAGACTCCTGAACGCTTTTTATATCACCAGGCAGCCGAGCCTGCTGAGCTCGCAACCTACGTCATCATTACACACTTAGAGATGGCGCATGGGGCTTAGAGCATGACGTTCGCTATAAAGAAAAGCGTCGAATCAATACTTACGGTGGTTAAAATGGGTCCAGATACATTTAAATAAACATCGTAATAAGTTCATTAAACATTGTATCTAACACCCTTTTAGCTGCGCATTAGGGATCTACCGCATTGATCTGAGATTTGCCCTTGGATGTATAATGTCTCGCAGCATCACCGAACCGAACCGTTGCGTCTAAAGCGCATGCAGTCACCTCGCACTGAATGAATGACCCATAACGGAAGGTGCATGCGCAAGAACCATAAATGACCTGCGACTTACTCTGCGTATCCTGTGCGCCAGGGCATCTTGGCGTCTCTCCGTGGTGTAATGACGGGCCGGGATGCGTGTTCAGCCGCATACTGCACCAACTCAGCGCTCAGCTCCAGGAACTCGGGCCGCGCGTAAGGGAAGCGCGGAGGCAAAGAATCCGCTCCGCTCTGCTGCTGCTGCTGAGGATGATGATGGTGGTGGTGGTGGCCGTGTGGAACTATGCCGCCCACCAGCGAGGACATGGCATTTTTCACTTTGCTAATCATTGCGGCGCGGTGTTACACAGCGCGTAAAAGCTAAAAGCGAACACAGAGCTGCGCAGCGGGCGAGGCGCGGTGCAGGAACCCAGCGCTCCTCAACTCGTGTGACGTTCTAACCAACGATGGCCTCCTCATAGCGGAAAAAAATAGCTGTGTATCATCCGAAAGGCTTTGAGGAAGTACAGAAGTTCTGCCTGTCGGTCTGGTCGCTGGAAAGGGGATGTCTTTACAACGTGTGCAAAAACAAGGGAGGGGGGAAGCAGGAGAATGAGGCAGTGACGCCGCGACGTATCCACAACGACCGAGACACTGATACTATAACTATTATTATTTCTAATATAAAAATGACAACAACAAAGATCGTTATTCTAATAATAACACGCGGTTCAAAGTGTATAAAATAGCTACGAGATTACCATAGATTTCCTAATTAACACATGAACATCATACAAAAAACACCCCTCCTATGTGAGATACATCAGCATCATCACAGTGTCATTGCCACTGCAATTTCAGGTGATATGCAAATAAAGATTGCTCAGTTGTGGTGATCCTATATAATCCCTTTCTTTTAAAAATGAGATAGACATTGAGTAAATTGTGAGAGGGTGTATGTAAAAGTAGCTAGACATACGTAATAAACTGGTAACTAGATGCACTACACGCACTGAGTAGGGCATTATAATATATTTAAATATACTAATACATTGAGTTGAATGTATTAGTTACCAGATAGGTGATACCTAATAAACTGTCAGCTCAGTTAAACATAATGACTATACAATAGATCCTACACAGCATTTTAAAATCCATTGCAATTTCAGTGTCACTGCTGTGCTGTGTATGGTTCACAACTCGAATATCTCTTTCCGCTATGACACACAGATTGTCTAAAGAACCTACAATATATGGTAGTTGACCAGATGAACAATATGTGTAACTACAAGATACAAGATACAAATAAATAGGCAACTTAATATATGGTAAGTGTGTTTCCAGTCTTATCCTCAAATGACTGGTGTGACAGCAGATTTTCATTCCAGCCAAACAGGAGCCACACCTAATTGCTGTTTGGAGACAGAGATGTACTGATTAAACAAGTGGAATCAGGCGAGGAATGAAAACCTGCAACCACACTGGCCCCTGGCCCTTGCTATATAGCATACATGGAGTTGTCCAGCAAACGTAGATGTGTAGAAGATATAAGAAGTAAAAAAAAAAATTAAAAAAAAAAAAAAATTATAATAATAATAATAAATGTAAGTAAAATTATTAATTACGTTTGACCTATACCTTTTACCTTAAGACAACATAATTAGACAACGTCTTCATGAGTGACAATTCACACTTTTAAGAACTTTTGAAGAGCCTTCATTTTCAAAAAACAACTCTCAGCATTAAAGCAGGATATTTCAAGTTTCTATGTTTAAAAGTGGTAATATAGATGATATTAAACACCCCTTTATTGATGCTTCTACTCATGTAGAATCTGTCAAACTAAATGCAAAATGGGTTTCAGCAGAGGAATAAACTTCCCTGAATAGGCACACATTTCTCTATATAAATACAGACATAACTTATTTAGTCAACTCTTTATTTCCCTTATCACCTCAGGAAGAGGAAGACACAAATCTGTCATTTCCATGTGCTTTATTACTCACCCCACAAAACTAAAGGTATCATTTTTTTTTCTGAAAAGTGGCCTTTCAATCAGTATTATAAGGATAGCAAATGATACTGGATTATATATTTTAGTTCAATGTTTCTTGCTAGAATGGCTGCTTTTAATTTGAAATATACTATTTTCTTCCTTCAATTCCATTGCAGTGTCAGCTATACATATTACTGATTTTTGTAATTAGAACAATGTAATATGAAATGTATGAATATACTATATATTGAGGTTCAGCATAATGAGAAAGAGAATACAAGATAAAGGAAGGAAGGGAAAACAATACTTGAATCAATCAATTAATTAAACAATTAATTCTGTCAAAGCAGGCCATTATTTGCCCAATAACAAACCCCATTCATAAACTGGTGTATCAGTGTCACTGTTACTTCAGGCCTAAATGTGTGGGATGTTTTTCTTTAGTGTTATAACTGTTAAAATGCATAACTGTTGCTTGAAAGTGTATGGTGCAGGATTAAAACTGGCACACCATCTCTAGTGATTCCTAAGCCTACGTTTATGCACACATGCTAGTTTATTGGTTGAGATTATATACAGTTGTATCAAAAAGATTGCACACACAACTTGGCAAATTACAGAAGTAAAATGAAGTAAACACAGCTGCTGTAGTTAACCAGGATAATGTATTGTTACTTTATATTAGATGAAATAAATAAAGTAATTGTGGCCTAGCCGAATGTTTAGACACCCGTCCATTTGTAAAGTCACAGAACTTAATTACCTGGATATGCTTTAATTGAATCATTAGGACTCCTTAGGCAGTCAATTGTCATTATGGCTAACAATTCCAGAGTGCAATAAATTCCTGACTGCTTGTTCTAACATCCAACTGACTGATTGAGGATCTGAAAATGATACCTACAATGCAGACAAAGACCATAAATATTACTTTCAAAGCACGTTCAGCTCACAATATCCATTGTTTTAAATGTCATTAAAAATACCAGTAAAGGTGAACTGTGGAAATCAAGGCAAATTCTGTGAGACCCAGAAAACGTCCAGTTAAAATTGTCCAAATCCCCTTATAACTCTAAAAACCTACAGGAAGTTTTAGCTGACACATAATCAAACACGATCTTCATAGAAGGGAAGGAATCTTTAAATGTGGCCTTATCACAAATGTGAATGACTGACGTACACAAAACGATATCTAGAAGAGCCAGAGGCATTCTGGAAAAAAAAAACTGTTGTGGATCGATCAAATAAAAAATTTCATTCTGTCAAAGGTTTAGAGGAGCAGAATTTGATAAAAAAGGACACCTTGCCAAATATTCAACATAAGGTGAGTCTATTATGCTTTGGGGTTCTGTATTATGGAGGTCATTTTGGGGACAGTCTAAGTAGAGTCTCCTCACATTTGCACATGCCACAGTTATTATCCTTTCTGTCAACTATAAAATAAAGGCAAACGGTCAATAACGGTCAAAGACTAGAGATTTTACCCAAGGATTCTAGAAATCTTTTAGGATTTCGCAAATTTGTCTCAGACGACCAAACAGTGGCCAAAATCACACAGTGTGAGCCCAGCTTAAGACAGTATTTTATTTACACAGTGAAAGAGTGAAAGCAAAGGAACTGAAGCTGCCTGCATAACAGACTTTATAGAGAGTCATCCGATGACATATGAAAAGTGACATGGGTTTGATAGGTTTAGGAAAATATTTTGGAAGTCATCAATTGAACCTGTTAAACAAGTTTAAGTAAATTTGTCCACTTATCCCGTAAAATAGAGTGGCAATGTATTAAATGGATGTTATATCTCCAGACTCATTTAGACACATTACTTTACATTTCCAGCATTATCCAGAGTGACTTTTTAGGGTCAAGGGCCTTAGTCCGGGGCCCAGCAGTAGCAGCCTGGTGGACGTGGGATAGCACAAGGAAAAAATGGATATAGCCTTGATTCCAAAATGAACAATATGCATTTTTTAACTTGGTCAAAAGTCAAAACATTGAAAATTTTAAAACCAAACCAGTGAAACTTGTGTTGATGTCAAAATTTTATATACAATATAATACTTTAATACTATAATATACATAAATATTGCTGACCAGAAGAGGGAGGTAGTGCACAACAGATGAAAGTACAATGCACTTGCGCTAAGGGCCTTTACCTCACAGTTTACCCCCCCCCTTCTCTCTCTCTTTCTTTCTCTCTCAGGCTTTGACAGCTACTTGAAAACAATAACCCATGAGTATCAGGGCTTTAATATTAATAATTTCAGTGATACTTAGAACTAGTTGTTGCTTAGCAAACACTCCAGTTCAGACTATATATATTAATTCAATAATGTGTAGTGCACATGAAAAGCGTCCCCTTAGAACAAGTACTTTACCCAGGCTTCAGTAAGCAGAGCTCAATTATGAAGACATATCTCATGTATAATACTATCCTATGTACCCTATTATAAAATTAAATATAAATTTTGATTAAAAATATAAATTCTTATTGAGTCAATAATTGTTCTTTATTCCAAATATTACTTTTCCTAAACAAAAACTAAATGTTACAAGAAAATGTTTACATAATACACCTCATTTCAGACAAAAATCATAAGGAAATCTTACAGTTAGATTCTCCAGAAGAAGTTTCAAGTGTAGAATTTTATGTAATTTGCATGAAGCGTGCATTTGTACACTCCTACTCAGACAAAGTGAAAAAAGAAAAGATATAAACGGTGTGTGCTGTCATAATGTGGCATAGTGGGAGATTGCACATATGCATACTATAAATTATTAATATAAAATGGAGGTTAATCTACAGTCCAAGGATCTTCAAAGACAGAGTTTGATACCAGTACAGTACAGTCTGTGCTATAAGTGATAATGATGAAATAATGTGAAGAGATGCGTAAACTGTGGCAGATTCAAGATGCTCAGAAAAATTTACCAGCAAATTTCCTTATAAAACTACACAAAGTGTACCTGGGACGACTGATGCATTTTTAAAGAACAGAGTTGTTAAACTTAATATTGACTTTTACTTCACTTCTACTAGTTTAGTTTTTCTGTTTACTGAATTAATGGTGGATTTGTTGAATTTCATTAATCTTGAATGTGTCTTAAGATAGCATAATATATGCTATTAGTATATACAGTAAATATATTTACGGTGAACACCTTAAAAGTCAAGCATTTTATTTCAAAATATGGTAATACAATTTAACTCTTAAACTTGTTTACAGCAGAGGCAGTTGGTGTAATATTGTCATTTTATAATCTTACTGTATTCTAAATGTTTTATAATATTACTGTTTATTTAATGTTTTTTGAAGTCTTCATTTTTCATTCTTCATTTTTCATACCATTTAGAAGTCACTTTTCTTTCCTGACAGTCTACCTCATTGTCTCCTCGCCTTTACACCTAATGCAACACATTTTTTTCCACTTCTACATGTTATATTATTGGCTTTGTATAGTGCTCTGTTCAATGACAACAAAGTTATACAAAGTATAATCTAATTAATACAGTAATATATAGTTCACTCATTTCTTTCCTTCAACTTGTTATACATGTATAGGAATCGTTACATTAGTTAGTTCTTTCAGAAAAACTGCCATCTCATCGTTATACCACCTTATAAACTAGGAAATATATTTCAAGAAGATTTTTTTTATTACCACACACATTACAGCACAGTCAAATTAATTTATTTGCATAACCCAGCTTAGGAAGTTGGGTTCAGTGCACAGGGGCAGCTATTAAGCAGAGAGGGTTAAGAGCTTTGCTCAAGGGCCTAACAGAGGCAGCTTGGCAAAGCTGGAACCCTGACCTTCTGATCAACAGTACAGAGCCTTAATCACTTGAGCCACCACTGTTCCTAAATGATAAACAGCATAATATCAAACGGAAGCTTGTCTTAAGATATCTTTTCTTCTTTTTTGTGGTACTATTTACGTGTTTTTTCACATTTCTCCTAATGGTTTAATAGATTATTGATAATCATGTCACTATTGTGATTATATTGGCAATATTTGTTGTACAATATTGGTTTATATTGGTTTATTATACAATAATTATCATCATCCAACCAAACGTAAAAAGAAAAGGAAAAGAGAGAGAGAGAGAGAGAGAGAGAGAGAGAGAGAGAGAGAGAGAGAGAGAGCGTTTATACCAGCAAAGTAAAGGACAGTTTTAGTTAAGCAACGCAGGGCTTCATACTTTTATCAAGCACATTATGTAATGTTATATTTTTAATATTTAATGTGATTTTCATTGGTGATTTTAATTTGAACTGGCACTACAGCCTGGAGAATTATGACCTTTTTGTTACCTCATTTCTCGTGTAATTATACATCATTTCTCTTTAAAGCTCCATATGCTACTGTGAATGCTTTAGCACAAAGTATATCCTCACAGTGTTGCAGTGGTGTTGCCCAGCCTGCTGACTATACGTCATCTACATTCATTTATTCAGCCCTGACATTTCCCCTGACATTGTTGCTTCACACCTCTATAAGAAACCATCTATCCCTCTCCATCAGGCCTTAATCTTCAGCAAAGCTGGAATGGAGTTGAGCGATTAACTACCTGACCCTGAAACGGATGCATCCTGGAAAATCACTGGAAGCTTATTGAAAACTGTTCCACAATCACTCCAGCTCTATCTGTCCTGGCCAAGATTGCTATGCCTTCTAAGATACGTGTGTTTGTGCAAGGCCATCCATTTTTTGGCACTGAAGAGTGTGACAAGTGGAACAGGAGCCCCTTTAGAGCAAGGGTTACATAATGTAACCACATAGACAGTCATCCATCATTGGAAAATCAGGACAGATAGATAAGAACGTCCTCCTCTTATTCATCTTTCTGTATTGTCCTACAGCTCCAGAATGATACTAGGTAAACGATAATCATGCTAAAATTTACATGTTATAGTTATAGACCATTATATAGGTTATATGGGTTTTTGTTAGAGGTAAACTCTATTTTAAATGAAGTACAACTTAAAACATCAAAGTGGACCGAAGCTTTAATTATGGAACCAACAATAAACATATTTTACATTCATTCATACTTGAACAGAAATACAAAGGTGTGGTGCGTGTTAAGGCATTTCATAACACATCTTAACATATGCCAAGTATTATAGTGCAATCTTGAGAAATTGAAAACTTAACTTTTTACTGTTTGAAATTTGAATGTGGTGTTGCTCAGAATAAAATGCCAGAGAAAAAAATAGAAGGCTATATGATGCCAGAGAGTAAGAATAGAAGAGTATAGAAAAAAATAGAAAAAAAGCGTTTATGATTTCAACTGATCTTCAAAGATGACCACTTTTGTTTAATATCACTGAGCTGAGGCAATCAAAGGCACTATTGATTGTTCCCCTTTGCCTTATGGAGGCAAGAAGGCAGAGGCTAAGAGATGGTCTAATGATATTACCAGAATGGAAACGTTTTTACAGTGCAAGTTAATGGCCTGTGCCTAGGTGAAGAGAAGAGCTTGGCAACAAGGATGATAACAGCACTCATGTTGCAGTTGAGATGCGGCAAAAATGCCAACACAATATTCTAGTAAAATATTTACTATTTGAAATATTCAGGTTAAATAAAATGAACATAAAAATAAAAACAATAAAACTCTTTTGCTTTTAAACATTTAATGCTTTTAAACATTTCACACACACCTACGGCGATTGAGAGATAGATAGGCAATACAATTCTTTCTTCCTAATTAAAAAAATGCGTTTCAAGTCAGCAATTATGCCGTGATTTGAATGGCAAGCATGGTAAAGAGAAGAGATGTCCTTGCCATTAACCGGTTCTCTTGGTCAAACCAACCTGCTTTGTGTGGATGATGTGTGCTTAATCTATTTATTTCTTGTGACATCTCCAAAGGCATTATGAAAACACAACAAAAACTTGGGGCATTTCTCCCTCTGCAATTGCTTGAAATGATGCTCAATACTGGCAGCACTGGTTGTGGGAATCTATTATTTGATCTAGAAAGAAATCAGTCTCAGCCTATTTCATTCTGATTGATTTTTGTTTCACCAAATGCTAAAAACCACATGTTAATATTAAATAAGTTAATGTGGAAAGTAAAATATTTATTACCTTATTATTTTTTTTTTTTAATTTCTATTTGTCAGTTTTCTTGACAGAGGCCCAGTAAGCCCTACTTAGCCCTTTGAGCCTGTGGATACCAGCCAACCCTTGTGTCCAAACTTTTAGTAGCGTGCAATTGTCATTTGCAAATTTATATATGTCAGTTTGGAACTTGGCTCTAATTTTGAATACTGTATGTGAATTGAAATACTGCTAGCCTTTGGGTCACCTAAAGCTCACTTAGAGATCTTGCTTTTGTTTTAATTTATGGCAATCTGAACCCATAAGTACAGCAGTGCAGAGGTGCAGCAGGTAACATTGTGGTCTCACAGCTTCTCGGGTTCAATCTTGTGCTTGGGTTGCTGGATAAGTGGCTGTTATCCTCTCTCTGTAAGTGTTGTGTGCACGCAGGTTCTCTGGTCTCCTCCCATATCCCAAAAACATGGCAGTCGGTGGATTGGCTATTCGATATTGGCACTAAGTAGGTATTAGTGTGTAAATGTGTGTGTCAATGGTACCCTATGATGGACTGGCTTTCCATCGAAGCTGTGTGTCCATTTCATGCTCAGTATTTCTAAGAAATGATCATGAGAGACTACTGAGACTTTGACCAAGGATACAGCAGTTACTGAAGATAAATTAATGAATGCCTACAGCTGTCGCACATATTCCAAGCCCTAAAATGGAGTAAGGAAAACTTCCAACTGTACAGTACAGTGGGCATCCTGTTATGCACTATTAACCAGCACAAAGTTGAAATCAGTAGGCCAAAGTACAGCAAAGCAATGGCCACTTATATTGAATTCTTTCGGGTGATTCGTTAATCCAAATTGACTTTCAACTGAGAGAGAGAGAGTACAACAGATCATTTCCTCAAGGGCTGAACATTGGCACCTTAGTGGTGTTGGAATTTGTTGGAACACATCGAGTCAAGTGTAGTAGGTTTTTATTGTCATTCCTTTGTATAGCTAGAATACATTGGTATGAAATACTATTTAACCCGGACCATGGTGCAACACATAACAATACAGGAGTACAGTACACAAGACTACATATAGTGCAAATACACAACAGTACACGATGACAAGTACGAGACGACAGAACACAGAATATACGGCACAACACATTCACAGTGCAGTAACAACAGAATAGTGCTGTGTGGGGAAAATATTGCAATGAAGGGCTGTAAAGTGAGTAGTGTGGCAGCAATAAACCTAGCAGCAATATTGGTTGCAATGTAGCCACAGAAAATCTACACACAGGAGCTTCCAATCACAACTCAATGCTTTAACCACTGAGCCATTACAACCCACTGGCCACATCACTATCACTAAAGCAAGAAATAATATCAAAACTGTCAAAGTCTTAAGAAGGTACATTGTTAACCGAGTATTAAAACCAATTTAATTCTAGTGCACGCCTCAGTGTATGACTACAGCAGACACGTCGCTATGAATTGAACCGTAGGGTGGCGCTATTTTGCTGCACACTTATCTGAAGCATCTTGCTCATTCCTCTCGGGGCTCCGCGCGCGCCTCAACTCTACACAGCACTTCAGAGGCGAGAAGTCGAGCCGCATCCCCCCTTGTTCCGGACGGAACTCCGGCCTCCGCGCATCCTTTACGCAAACTGAACCCGGTACCGGATGAAAGGACGAAAATGGAAGAATGGAGGGATTTTTTTTTTTGGTACAGTTAAAGCCTACACGTAATTGGGACTGAACAGCTCTGCGTAATTGGCCAGCGGAAGTTTGTGAGGCAGCGCGCGCAGTCCAAGCAACTTTGCCAAGGTCTATTTTTAGAATCGTTTAGTTTTTTTCTTCTTTCTTTTCTTTTATCGCTGTTAAAATACAACTAGAGAAAAAGAAAGTCAAGTAGATACACGTCCTAAAATGTATCCGTAGGTGATGCGTTTTAACGGGAACGTTTCAAGCGCAAAGCAAAAGATCCGCCTTTTGACGCCGGGGGTTTTTATTTCTGTCAATGGAGAGCAAATGAGACGCTTATTTCCACGGTTTGATTGACAGCTCGACGACAGGCAGGTAAATTCACTTGTGTATTGGTTTCCAAATGCAATGTGTAATATTTTGCATTCTGCAGATAATAAGCTATACACTGCGTTTTTATAGCAGTTCATTAAAGCGCGTAATTGTGCGCCTTCTCCAAAACGCGTCATGTTGGAGGCGTTTTAATACAGAAGGATTGTGCTTGAACGTGTAAAAGAACTGATTGCAGTTTAGCAGAACAGCAGGCAGCATTGACTTTCAATTCAGAAAACACTGAATGGAGGTCTGATATCACACAGCAGGTGCAAAGGAACAAATTATTAATGACAAGCATAAAGCTGTGTGGACTGATGATGGCAGAAGAGTGAACACAGAGGTTAGTAGAGGGGGTAGAAGTGAAGGTGGTGTTAATGGGAGGATGCTTATGGTGTTGACTGGAAGTGCAGTGCTCCAGTGATGAATGCATTGCCTCTGTAGTATAGTAGGTGTGGATGAGCTGTGTGCTTGTTCGTGCCCCTTTATACCCCACTTTAGGGGCAGTTACACCCTAACCTTCCGTTAACTAACAAAAATAGTAAATTTATTATTAATACACAATTAAACAATGTCTTCCAGTGTTTATGTGCATTTATATTCTAGGTGTACTAGGTATATGAGTCGATTAGGTATAATAATTAACATACCGGACAGTCGTTGTGATCGTACTATGGTGTAAGGATTGTGAGTGATATTCTTTGTGATTCGAAGTGAGTATTTTTGAAGTTTTATATGTGCAGTAATGAAGAGTCAATTCAACACTGGTATATTACTGTCTATTTTCAGTTCATCTCTGTATATGTGTTGCTGGTTCTCACAGAAAAAAGTGGAACAAATTTGATCTATGGTATGAGAAAAATTGTGTTTAAGAGAAAAAAAGGGAAAGAAAATAGCCTACTGTTCAGGAGGGGAACTATTCTCGATCTTGTTAGAGGGTTTAGTCATGGTTTCACCTTGGCATTTCATGCTTCTTCTCTTCCTCTAGCACCACTCTGTCTGTTCTTTCTGCTTACTCCTTACTCTGCCCTCCCTTTCCAGCTTTTAGGGAGTCCACAATTAGCGCCATCATGGTCCTTCGTCCGGCTTTGCTAATAAAACCTTCCTTAGCTCTTGTTGCTCACCGTGATTAATTGCCACCCCAAGAGGAGCTGTACATCTTCCCTTTCACACCCTGGTGACGTGCAGTGTTGCAGTGTTTTATAGATCACCGTCAGCAGCACTGAAACCTGCCGGTGGGCCCTCTGGCTTATCAGCTTTATTGTCCACCTTGTTATTTGTCGCAATTGCTGACGGCATTGAGCTGAGTACCACCATAGCATCCTGCTTTAGTCTTAGAGGAGCACATTAAGAGGATGTGGTTCCAAAATCAAAAGCTCAAATTCTGCTTTGTAGACAGTGTTTCCAGGGTCATGCTTTGAATAATGATTCAGGATATTGAATGAGCTTGATGATAATCAGACTGTATGGTTTATTTATTGCATTTTCTGTATAATTACAGTGGGTTATCTGTGTGACTGACTTTAGGGCATGATTTGTCTTATGCATTTCAATACATAATTTCTATGAATAATGTGTATGAATGAGGTGTCTTATGCATTTTAATACTTGTGATGAATAATAGACATAGACATAGAAATCGAAATCGAAAAGCTTTATTTTCATTGTATAGCTCTGCATACAGCAACATTTGGAGCTCTGCTTCTGTTGTTAAAGTAACATATATAATAACGGCATGAATATAGTATAGGAAATAAAATATTTAAAAGTGATTTTTGTTTTTTTTTTAGAAATGATGAATTAAATTTACATTAAGTGATGGATTGGAGTATAAGTATTTCCCTGAGATACACTGCAACATTGCACAGTCCTTGCTTATTCTCCGAGCAAAATAGAAGTACTGTAGCAACTTTCAAACAGTTTGAAATGGAATACAGGGACTGCATTATTAAAGTCACCAAATAATTATACTGCACGTTTAATACATATAGTGTAGTGTATTTCAGTAGAGTTTAAATGCAATAACAGACTGATGAGTATACTGTATATGGAATGGTGGTGCAGTAGGCTGTGATGCTCCCTTATAGTTACAGTTCTCCAGTTTAAACTTCGGTTCTGGTTTGTGCTGTGTGGAGTTACACATGTCCTCCCTGTGTCTCTTTTCTTTTTTCACCTCCCAAAAACATGCCAGTACTTGTGTGTGTCTGTGTGCATGTGCCTTACGACAGAATTCTGTCAATAGGACAGTGTTATCCCACCTCAAGATCCACACTTTGACCTGACCAGTTTCAAGGAGCAAGATGAATAAATGGATTAAAGTAATTCACATTCTATCTGTAAGTTTATAACCTGTATGATCTTTCATCTTAGATGGTTCAAGCTCTGTGGTGCCAGTGTGTAAGTGATTAAAATCTAAATATGTATAGATGTGACTTATTTGTTTAATGAGAGATTTCCAAATTAATGTAAATATGTAATTGTCTATATATTTATGCAGGATTAAGAGTTGTGCAAGATAAAGAGACAGAATAAGTAGGCTAAACATTAGGTGAATGTCTGTGTAGCATGAGGGAGATTTACTTCTGTCAGCCTGCCAAACAGGTCATTAATGGTAATGAGTGGAGAAGTGATTTTTACAGGCATTTACACTGGTAATGATACAAGACTTAACATTTTGCTTTTAGGTTCTGTGTATCAGACTGCGAACTAGGAGCGGTGTATCTGCAGATCTGTGTTTCCACAAATTTGAGTGTGTGTGTGATTGCAGTAGTGTTTTGGACCATATGACTCAGAACCGGCATTAGAATGGAGCAGGTGTTGATAGAGTTTGTATCTAGTTGCTTAGCACTTGTTCTGCATCTCTCATAGAAGACTTACTTGTGCTTTCATTGCACAGGTAGAATTTTGGATCAAAGCTCAAGGCAACGTTAGCCTGTAGCGAGTGTCGACAAGAATTACTTTACGCGCAATAGATGGCAGAAGATTTATTGCAGAGGTGAAAGGAGATGAAGCCAAGGTGCGAGAGCCTTGTTTTGTTTCCAACAGAACAACACGGCATTGCCGTCTTTAGCTTCTAGACCACTATTGAATTTGAGAGGCAGTAATTCGGGAATATTGCTTTGCATGCTTGTGTCAGTAGGTGAGACCAAAACTAGATGGGTTTGCCATTATCTCTAAACCTCAAAACTATAGCTCAGCTGTTTTCAATTTGGGCCAGCACTGTGTCAAATATAAATCAGAGCAGCTTGTGCAGAAAGACATAACTCTCTGTTTCAGAGTGCCTGTGTTAAGATGCACACAATCAAGCCCGGTTACTTCTGAATAATTATTTTGCTTTTTTCATTAATGTCTTTTTTTTTTTTTTTTACAGACACACTCAATTTGAATAAGTTTTAAAAATGTTTGATATAACTCCACAGTAAATGATGGCTTATTAGTTACTAATACAATTCAGCAGGAGCATGAAGCAGCAACTTTAAGCACCATGTAACTCAGCATTTGCAAATATGTAAATAGCATCCATGGTGTTGTTCTACTCTTAGAAAAGGAAATATCACACCATAAATAATGTGCCCAGACCTCTCGGCTGTAGCGGCTGCCAATTGCGCGAGCCGTGACAGCTCATAAGAGTGGAGGCTTATCCTTTTCTCAGTGTGGAACAAACAACAACAGCGGCCCCCAAACATCACAATATGATGTTGAATACAGCAGCAGGAGCCATCTGGATGAGAGCAGTGGAGTGAAGCGACAGGCTAGCTCATGCCTTTCAGGCAGATGAAGGTTTATGGCACCAAAGCAGTTTTGGGTTCGCTTGAATTGCTAATGAAGGATGACCGACACATGGATTTGAGAATACAGTGTTTATTCATAGTGAAGGTTAGATTATTAGAATGTTATTATTTTTATCACATATGCAGGACTTTCAGTAAGACACAAACAACTCACCTTTTGCCTTGTGAGAAGGCGATTTCATTATACACTCATCTAGAAATTCACTTTGGACAGAGAGTGTTACTGAATTCTTTTCACCTTCCCAGGATGCAGAAGCAGATGATGATTAAAACTGGGTAATTCTAGACCTTGTCAAAGCAGAAATATTTGTCATATTGGTGCAATTTAACTGTGTTGTGTTAGACCGCAATTACTGTGATGACAAATTTATCTGCATGGTGTCACGTTAGGTCGAGAAAATATATTAAATTGTCTGAAGCCTCAAATTGTCTTAAACGTGCATTTAAATGGTTTTACAATTTAGCCGAAAAACACTGTTAACCCTGTGTCAGAAAATATCCTCTCTCTTATGTAATCCAATTAGTTATGAAAACCCTGAACACTGGAATATATTAAGTCATTTGCTCTTAAACGGGGCACACATTAAACCGTGTCTAATGTGAGCTACCTTCTTTCGAACTGCTGCAGTCAGAGACATGTGAGAAAATCAAATAAAGAATGGTTTCTTATGTGTACATTGTTTTGAATAGTTGTGTTTATTTGTTACCTCATAACGGCAAATTTGGTCTTAAAATACATTTCACTTAGGGATAACATGCTGTTTGCAGCATTCTTCTAAATTGTAATTTGACAGAAAGAACGTCTGTTTTCAGTGCACATAGGCTTTGTTTATTATGCACCCTTATACAGCAGTAATATGGAAAAGTTTTTAACTTAGTTCCCTGTAAAGAAGCAGCATGAAGTCTATAACAGAAAACTTTCCTTTTATCATGCGCAAAATATGGTCCAAACTTTAGGAAAAAAATGATCAGGCTTATTGTTAGACTGAAATTCTTAGTGAGCAGGATGGCACTGTTAGCAGAGAGATCATGAGTAAAAGCTTTGGCATCAAGGCATAATACCAGAAAGATGTGAAAAGAGGAGGGGGGGGGGGCATGTTTTATAGGTGTCATTTACCAAAGCTTGCCTGAGTGGAGGGAGGTTGCAATGAACTGTAACCGCAACAAAACGTGAAGACAATAAACAAGCAAAACGGTTGCTTGAAAGACTACAGTGAACATCGTCTTTCTCCCTTGGGAGCAAGAGAACATTCAGTTTAATGTGGGGCTCGGAAATTAGAAATCAAATCATGCTTCTGTCAAATGCTTCTCTCCTTCTTTCCTCCTCGTGCAGGGAGCCGGGTTATATACTTGGGTTGTGTTACAATTTGACCATCACCCTGTTGTTCTTCTCCTGGCCTCGCAATGCCTCGGAGCCTATCACACTGAGACTTTGAGGCACTGTTGTGAATCGTTTTGCAAACACACAGTAAAATTCCTCAGGGGTAGATATCTCTTACTACTCAATTTTGCTCCTGCTGGACCTATTTTCAGTGTGCCACTCAAAAGAGCCAGCCATATTACAATGCGCCTTCTTCATTCAGCGTAGCTATGCAGGAATTGATTGCTTTCACTCTTCCCACATATCCTCCAGCTTTCATATTTCATACAAAGATGCTATTTGTGCCAACTGGAGTGATAGAGATGTTTTCTTATACAGCTAAATCCCAAACGTTGAATGAGCGTTTCCTGTGTCCGTGTCCAGATGGACTTATACAAATACATTCAGCAGTGTGCTGTTTGCTGTGAGGAATTAGAATACCTATTATGCACAAATACAGTTTTTCCCACAGGCTGGAGGAAACCTGGAGGGAGGACAGTGTATGAGGAGCGAGCGGCGGAATTATGGTTTGATTAATCGGAATGAAAACCATTCAAGGTAATGGACACGTGGATGCCAGTCCATTGAAGGACATCATAGACACAAACTTAATTTAACATATCCAGCCAACATGGTAGTATGTTTCTGTGATTAAACAAAAGAGCCAAAAGAAATCCCCATACAACGGATAACATTCAGGATTGAACAAGAGGTCTGGAGGTGATAATGTTACCTGCTTTGCTGCACCATAATCTAGGTAGTTTTTTTAACCACTAGCTATTGACCAGACTCGAAAAGTATTTAACAACAAATCATTAGCATTTAAGGATGAGCTTTACCAGGTCTGTCAGGTTAATTTCTCAACTCATTGGGTTCTGTTCCATTAAGCAACTCTGCTCTCTGTACTGCACTCGCCCCTATTTCTCCCTCCACCAGATTTGAGCTTGAGCTTCACAACAAAAAGGGAAAACATTTTGAAATGGCACAAAATATATTTTTATGGCTGAAATCTCACTTGGCCTCAATGTGTCATCTATGTTGCAGGAAACACGATCTATAGTATAACAGAACAGAAGAGAATATCTAAATTGTTGTTGTACAAGTGCAGTGAGAATAAGTGTAACACATAACATACGTTATATGTTGAGGAAAATGACTTTACAGGATTTCATGTTCATATGATCTAGTAAATGATAAAATACCAACTATTTAGGCATGAAAGGCATTTTGCAGGCAGTATTGAATATTATTTGACCGTATTAGAAATGAAACAGGAGCGCTGTGTTTGAGATTATTCATTCAAGGTCATAATTCATAAGGTAGACCTTTTTTATAATGTATATTTTATCTACATATACTTTAATCACAGTTTAAGCTTTAAGCTTAGTGCTTGATTCCATGGCAAAAAAAAGTCCTTGTATTACCCATCCTTTATTCTATAGTTAAAACAATCTAATAGCAAAGATTAGCCATTTAATGTAGCTCAGTGAAGTGTGCAATCCCAGATTTTCAATTTGGAGGAGCATATAATGGACTATTCTCTAAGAAAATTCATGTGCAAAATTAAGCCTCCCTTTAAATCCACATAAATTATCCTTTTTTTTACAGAGACAAAGTGCTGTCAGAGCTAAAAGAGGACAAACACACTGCATGTCTTCACCATAGACTGTCAAAAAGCAGGACTTTTAGCTTCTCCTTATAATGGTCTCAGGTGCCAAGGGAAGCAGTAGAGTTACTTTTGGACACGATTCATTTTAGGATGCTGTGTTTTGTTTAGTTACTGTTGCTCTTCCTGCAGAATGACACTGTGGTTTAGACCCTGCTCTCTCTTCCTGATCTCTCACAGATCTTTCATTCTCACTCTCCTTTTCTTGTAAGGCTCAAGGCTATACAAGTTTCTAAAGGCTTTTACCCCCTTACCATTCACACTCTACACCACACGATTGTGGCCTTTCCATTCTTTCTAAATGTGGGTGTCATTTGTTCTCTGACTGAAAAAGGAGATCAGTCATTGCAATGTTCTTTCTCTATGCCCTTGTCTTTTTTGTATCATATTTGCTCACTTGTCTTTTTCTTCTTCTTTCATTGTTTCAGTGTCTCACTTGTGTCAGGCTCCACCTCGTGCAATCATGAGGCCATAATTTGAGGCTGAAAATTACAATTACAGGCTGCAGTAGTATTTTTTTTTTCTCATGCTGCCGGTTATCCTTTGTGAGCAAGGCATGGCAACAGATCGCCTCTGCCCTGATTGTAATTAGGGGACTAAGAGGCAATAACGCACACAATTATGCTAAAGGTTCTGTATCCGTGTTTGACAGCGAGTGCCAGCCTCCACATTCTGCGGGGGGAATATGAGAGGTAAAAAAACAGATCAAAAAGAGCGCCTAGGGCAATTTTTGACCCTCTCATGTCTAATAAATAGGCTGGCAGGGGAAAAGGGAAGAGCTCCCCCACCACCCTACATGCAAGGGCTCTTTTTCTGACCTAACAGTAAAAGTCTTTAACTTACTCATTGTGAGATGAGCTGCGAGTACTTCAAAGAGAGCATGTCATCAAAAGAAGTGAGGCCCCGTGCATCGATAAATTCATTGTTCAGAGGCTGTTCTAATCTCTGGATCTATGCTAGAGAACTGGAATATGAAACGGATATGAAGATACATGCTATCGATGTGTGTGCTGCATTAGAGACTGGCTACAGGCCGACTTTTTTGCACTTTGCCGTTTGATCTTTTTATGCTTGTTAGACATGAAAATAAGAGTAGATGTACTGTAGATGAAGTGTAATCAGCAGGCAAAATCCACAATATGGGGAAAGCCTAAAAACCCCAGAAATGACAAATTGAAGTACAGACACACCAACTGTCGTTTGAAGGATACGAATGTGCTGTAGTTCCCAAAGCCAATCAGTTACAACAGATGACTCTTCATTTTCCTTTAGCCACATTGCCTTTGTGCTGAGGATTTATAGCTGAACCATCATGCATAGACAGAAGCTCAAAAGCAGCCTTGAAACTTTACATTCCATCTGTCAACTCTTCACACCTTTTTCCCCTCATCATGACAAACTGAAATGTGAAAATTAGTTTGAAGGCTACACAGACAGCATATGCACGGTATAATCACTCTTTACCTCTTAAAATGCCAGGCATTATATTTCTGAACAGAAAAATCATTGTTTTTTGTTATAAACTGCAGAAGTGGCTGCTTTTGGAGGCACTATCAATTCTCAGAGCTTGTGTAGAATCATAAGTCAGGAGGGAGAAAAGGAGCATGGCATCGGATCCGACTCTCTGCATAAGTGGAAGGGACTAATTTCTCCTGGGCTTTGGTGCTATGCTGAGGGTGTGAGAGGAAAAATGGGGGAGAGGAAATGACAAGAAGACAGAGAGAGGGGGAGATGAGCTTTGCTGAAATTCTCCCAGGAATGGTGGAAGCTGTCCACATCACTAAAACTTACAATGCTCTATTCTCTCTCTCTCTCTCTCTCTCTCTCTCTCTCTCTCTCTCTCTCTCTCTCTCTCTCTCTCTCTCTCTCTCTCTCTCGCTCTCCCTGTGGCCTGCTGTCTGGCAGGTTGATCTGTGTTTACTTCTCCGCTTCAGGAAGTACTGACAAATCATGAACGCCTACAAATATGTCCGCCTCTTTGCTCTCTCTCTCTCTCTCTCTCTCTCTCTCTCTCTCTCTCTCTCTCTCTCTCTCACACACACACACACACACACACACACACACACACATACACACATACACACACACACACACTCCCTTTCCCCTGAAAAATACTGTGTAAGAAAGTCTACCCTGATGTTTTCTCTTTCCCCTGTATTTCCTCTTTCATAGTTATGCGTCAAGGGGCCAGAAAAGACCTGTCAGTCACCTCTGGAGCTCACATGTCCATACGAACTGGAGAGCAAGCACTCACATTTCTACTGTAGCTACGTGTCTACGAACCACATATTCAACTGTCACTGATCGGCCACGTCTGCAGACAGGCAACTGGCAGTCATGGTAGAGCTGGTCATTTTAGATTGATTGCAAAGTCTCACAGGCCTGTCTCTCAAACAGACCTTGTAGTCTCAGTTTCAGTCATGGGTTCAGAAGTGTGTTTAGGATCCACTCCAGCCTACGATCATGTTTAATCCGGCATGTATAACAGCCACTTTATTCCAGATGCGCTCATCTCTACACTGACATCTAATCAGTTGTCTTTACAACAGCAGAAGAATTGATTAAGATAAATGTGATTACGAACTGCACTCCTATCATACACGACATCTTGCTTTGAATTGCTGTTTGGAGAAGTTTCCAGACTGCGACATGCTCACTGACATGCGTAAATTCCTTATGGAATAATGACCTCATTTTAGCTGTGCTTTCCTCACTGTGTAGCTCTAAATTCCGCTTACATTTCTACACTCTCATTCTTTATTTCTCTCTGTGGCTTATGGTTCCACACACACTCTTCTTCATTCATTTATTAAAAGCCTCAATCTTTATTTTTGCCCACCCTCCCTCTGTGTAAGAACGAAGCAGACAGTGGAAACATCTGGTGATGACAGCAAGTAAGTGTGTGTGGACAGACAGCCTGTTTTTGGCCCCTCATTAATGGTAGCTGAAGTGCACAAGAATGCACTAATGCACACTCTTACCTTGTTCTCTCCCCTCCAAAACGCCTCGTCTTCTCCTCCATGTCAGGAAAACCCTGGCTCTCAGCTCAGGAATGATGTCCAGTGGCTCATAACTTGGTCTTTTTTTTATTTCTTTTCTTCTTTTTCTCTTGATTCCATTGCTCTTGTTGGGATCCAAAAGATCAGTAACCTTGCAAGGGAAAAGGTTAAAAGTGTACTGAACAGTCAACGGGTGAATGTCAGAAATGACTACTCTTCATGATTCATTTTCCTCTTATCTTTCTCCTTCCTTCTTTTACTCGTTGTTTTCATTCACGCAGCTTTTTCACCAGCCGTCCTGGTTTCTGGCTCTCAGGAGTCAGGGCCTATATTCAGTCTCCCTCTCTCACTTGGCTTAATCACTAGCCAGCAGGGTGGTGAACCGGCAGCGAGCTGATGAAATGGGACAGAGGGAGGAATTTACAATACATGCTTAATGCACAGGCACATCACATTGACCAGTTGGAACTCAGAGGGGGTTAGTTGCTGTAAATTATGAATGCAATGAGTTCTTGCAAAGACATACTCTTAGTAGTTGTGGCAGTACCTGGGCTTCCTCATGCTGTTTCATTCTAAAAATAAAGATATAAGTAAAATAAATGTACCTCTACCTTTATTGTGTATATTCTTCCTATGCTTCAGGGTTTTCTCCAGGTCTCTTGTTTCTTCTCCCATTTCATAGACATGTGTTGTAGGCTGATTGGCTTCTCTACATCCTTCTCCAGGGCATGTGTGTGTGCCCTTAGTTGGGATGGCACCCTGTCCAGGGTCACCCCTACCTTGTGTCCCAAGTACCCTGGGATAGGCTCCAGGCTCCCCATGACCCAGTGTAGGAAAAGCTCTACAGAAAACAGACAGATGTAGCCTCAAATAAGATTTCTGACACTGTCACTGCTGATGTAGCCAACTGAACATGTTATAATATTAAAAGATTATGACAGTAAACAAATGTGTGTGCCTTGCCAGAAATGCAGCTAAGATAAATAAACCCATGCATGTATTTCAAATCCATGCTTTCATGGTCGAAAGTCTTGTTGTAGACAGAAGTCTCTCAAGCTCCGGCTAAAGGTGTGTTGCGAGGAAGAGGGCATAACAATAATGTAATGCTGGATATTTACGGAGGATGAGCATGAACACAAGCAACACAAACTCCAGTGCAACAACCACACACAATCTGTGTCATGTTTTATTGATTTTAAGCAAGTGACCACCAATTCCTTGTGAATCAGTGCTCAAAACTGATATAAACAAGCATTTATTAAATGTGTTTGCACACTAAACACACCCAGTAATGAGCTGAGCTTATTTTCCTCCCATTGTTTGAAGATAGAAGAAAACAAAGGCCAACTGCCTCTGCAGAGAGCAATGTATTAGATGTGCACACCAAAATCAATTTGAAAAATATTGAGGCAATTATTTAGTTCTCGACACAGCTTGACAAAATAACTGTCAAGTGAAGCTAGGGGAGAAATAAATAATGAAAGATGCAGAATAAGAGAAAGCAGTGTGTAGGATCAAGTTGGAAATAGAGAAACCCACATCCACACAAATACATATATAAACATCGCAGATGCAAGAAAACACACACACACACACACACACACACACACACACACACACACACACACACATCAAACGCCACACAAAGAGTTATTAAGCCTGGACCATTTTGTTCTCATACATAATGCAGTTAGGGCAGCCATCATCGACCAGTTTAGGATCAGCAGATGTCAACTGTACATTATTTCATAATTAAATTTGTTGACTTGCTAAAGCTTGTTCAGGGGTATGTGTGTGTGTATGTGTGTGTCTCAGCATCTGTGAGTGTAGGTTTATTTTAGTTCTTATATTTTAGTTCCACATCAGCCAAGTGCCTTATTCATTCAGCCTTCTTCAATGTCCGCATAATTCTGGTTACTGTAGGTTCACTGTAAATCTGCACCTATGATGCAGTTAAAAACAAAAGAAACTCTGATTTGACACTGGAAGTGTGAGACAATACTAGTTACACGCAAGCGTGCAGTTATACGCTGGTTACAGTTATACGTTGGAGGGGTTATAGTTGCATTTAAATAAATTAAATTCAAGAAGATAAGTTAAAAAGAATGAATAGAAATTAAGAAGAAATAAGAAGAGGTCATATTCAATTAGCTTAGGTTTTTAAATTTAGGTTATTTATTTGCACAATTGGAGCGACCACTCTCTGATGAACATCAACGGATTCTCCATAGAGACCAAGACCACCAAATTCCTTGGTGTTCATCTAGCTTAGAACGTCACCTGGTAACTCATCACCAAGAAAGAACAGCAGCGTCTCTACTTCCTATGAAGTCTGAAGAAAGCACATCTCCCTCCCCCATCTTGACTACGCTTTACAGAGGGACCATTGAGAGCTTTCTGAGCAGCTGCATCACTGTCTGGTTTCGGGAACTGCACCATCTCGGATCAAAAGACCCTGCAGCAGATAGTGAGGACAGCTGAGAAGATCATTGGAGTCTCTCTTCCCTCTATCATGGACATTTACACAGAAAAGCCAACAGCATTGTGGATGACCCCACACACCACTCACACACCCTCTTCACCCTCTTGTTGCCTAGAAAAAGGTACCAAAGCATTCGGGCCCTTGCGACCAGACTATGTAACATACTGTTTCCACAAGCCATCGACTCCTCAAAAACTGAACTGAACTGTACCAAACACACACACACACACACACACACACACACACACACACTCAACTGTGTGGACTGCACTGATCTGCACCAAACACACATCCAATATCAACCCATATCAAATACCACATGCTGTTTTTTGCACACTGTTTTTGCTATCTTTGCACATGCTGTCTTGCACATTCAGTTGATTGAATGTGATTGTAACAGAATATTATTTACATCACTTTCCTATTCATCAATCCATTCAGTGCCTCCTAATGCCCTTTTTGCCTTGTGAATGTGGATGCTTTTTGCCCTAGCCCCCATGGGACTAGAAATGTTTCATGATAGGATATCAGTCAAATTAGCTTTGCACTGCAAGGGGTGCATGTCTTAATAATGGCCTATAGAGAGGGGTTGCACAACCAGCCCTTAATGTGACATCCAACTAAACAAGATGTGCCTCTTCCTCATAGTGTTTTTTACTGGTCTTATGAACATGGTGTTATGAGTCAGTGTACTTATCTTGTGGATGTTTGCACGGGTTGTTTCTATCAAACACAAGGTAATATGGACTGCAAATTCTGTTTTTCCCATGGAGCACTTTTGGGTCTCATGAGAGTGTCCAAGCCTCCTTGCTCTGTCTTTACACTTTCCCATTCAAACAATAAAGGTATGGCACCATGCATAGTTTTACTGTTTCACTATTTCTGTAATGAACCTGTTGAGAACTTGGATAGCTTGAACTTGTCCATTGCTATGTCCAGGTCACCCAGATTAGAGCCTATATCAAATTTGAGGTTTAAGAATCTATATTTATGATGGTTTCTCTAACTTATAATGTCACAGTAAAATAGTAGGTAAGGGTTAGGAGAACATGATTGCTCTATTTCAGCAGCTGTCAGCTTAAACAAGTGGTGGACTGTGTAGTTAGTTTTAGAGCTTCAGTACTCTCTTTGTTATTAAGAAGTCAATGGATGTATTCTGATAAATAGTTGTTGGTGTGGTTAGTTTATCTTTCCAAGTTCAATGTGATTCTGAATAACTTGTACATTAATAAACAGAAGTACGCACAGATCATGATATTCAAACACCTTAATGTGCAGACATTGCCAAATGTTTATGTACACCTGACCATTACACCCATACGTGCCATTTCCCATGATGGCTGTGAAAAAGGTGAAAGCACACAATTTTACAGAATTTATCTGCATGATCAGGGATTAAAATTGACCTTCACTGGAACTAAGGAGCCCAAACATGTTCCAGCATGATAATGCCCTTGTACACAAAGTGAGCTCTATGAAGACATGGCTTGCCAAGGCTGGAGTAAAAGAACTTTTACTAATGAAACACTGACTGCACCACGGCCTCCTCACCTGACATCAGCACCTGATCTCACTAATGCTCATGTGTAACCACAGATATGTGTAAATATGTGTAAATGTTTAAAACAAGTCCAACTAGAAATGCTCACTTGTAAATGTCTTACCACTAAATCAAGTTTTAAATTAAAATCTACTCTGCTTACACTCTTGGTTTTTCTGACGACGAAGATTGCTTGAGAACGGGAATTCGGATGCTCGGAACGTCATGAGTTTGAATCCCTTGTCCACCAATCTGCCACTGCTGGGCCCCTGAGCAAGGTTCTTAACCCTCAATTGCTCAGCTGTATACGTCAGATAAATGTAAGTCACTCTGGATAAGGGTGTCTGCCATATGCTGGAATTGTAAATGAATAAGTAAACATAAATTAGATTATTGATATTTAGATCATTTGTAGTGTAGCAAAAAATCATTTGGGCCTTTGAGTTAGCCAGTGGCTAACTAATAAAATAAAGAAAAAATAAATGATATGTTAAGTGGATATTGCTGGCTATTAGGTAAATCATTTATGAAAATCAGAGAAATTACATATGATATTATAGAATCTGAGCTGTCGAAATAGGTTTTTAAAATCACAATATGCCATCTGTCTACCAACGATGGCAAACATAAGATTCCTGCACCCATCCCTGTTCTGTTTCTCTTCTAGAAAGGATATTTGATTGTCCCACACTATACCCCCTAAAACACACAAACACACACAAGAGACACGTGCAAAAACCACAAATTCTCACACATCACTTAGATGAATAGAACCATGACTAGATCTACTTTAATCAACTTGTGCCCCACAGTGGGGTGATGAATGAACACAATGTGTGACTTGGCTCAAGGATCTGCTGCCCAAGGCAGTCCTGTTTGCACTGCTTCTTTCTTACGCCCCCTTTCATTCTGTCTCTCACTTTCTCCTGGATAAGCTGATGTAACCGCACGACACAATCGTGCAAATCGAAGAAAGGAGCCCAACTGGATAGAGCGATGAATCAGTCGGAGGAAGAGTGGGTGGCTGGTAGAACGAGTAGACAGCTTGTGGGAAGGTCACTATTTCACGTGTAGGGAGAAGATCATGAGGGACAAGCCTCCTGTGCCCATTACACTCATGCTTCGTATGGCTTTCTTATTGGGGATAAGCGTATTAGCGTTCTGGATCTCACCGCTGGTCAGATTTAGGGTTCATTTCTCTTTCAGACAGACACAAACAATTTTAAGTTGGATGTTCTAATGAAATTTAAGTTCTAATGTCCTATTAGTTTAAGAGGCAACATCCTTTAGAATGTTCATGTTTAGTGTAATGACAGGTTGAAGAGGTGGAGTGGGAGCATGTGCATCCTTATGACAGCTCAGGAAAAAAGTCAGGAAAAGAACACAGTTGATATTATTTTTCTTAACAGACTGCAGCTGGTGTTAAAAGCATGCCTATTTTAACGATTGTGATGAACAAGTGTAATATTTGAATGGCGATGAACATCTGCTATATTTCAATGAAGTGAGAAGACATACCAGTGTATGTATGTTGCATGTATCTCTAATTGCATAAGTATGTGTGTGCCTTCTGCATGCCTTTGCGGTTTCTGTGTACATCCGTGGGCATGTGAGAGTCTGTGTGTATGTGTGTGTGCACCAAAGAGCAATGGACCCTCTGTGTTTTGGGGGACTCTGCTTTGGCTGTGCCTCTGTGGACAGGAAGGTGCCATTTGGAGAAGAATGAGGGACTGTCAGAGTAGAACCTCACACAGAATATAATGCAATGAATGGCCTCCCTTAATAACCAACCAGCAGGTTACTGTAATCTGCCTCTAACCTCTTTTCCTTTCTTTTCATGTGTTAAGGCTGTAAGCATGTGCATGACTCTATTCATTCTTCATGACTCAGTGTCACATCAATAGAATAACCACATGGGCACCTAGTATTCAGAATTGAGTTAAGCACACAAAGCTTGAGTTGTGTGTGAGATGTAGAGAGAGCATGTTTTAATTTATTTGTGTTTCTATTTGTGACCTTGAATATTAAGTGCATTTGTGTTGCACAATATGCTATATTAAATCTATCATTTAACCATCATTTCTTGTAATTACAATATTTAACCTTGAAATAATACATTTTGGCAATTGTAAAACGCATTAAATGCCATTGAAGGACATTTTGAAAGAAATAATTGTGTTACAGATGTTCATACATCTGCTGAAGCATGGGGATTGAGGATTGTTGAAGTCAAATTTTAGCTAGCTGGTTCTTCAAAAAAAAAAGTTTTTTTAGATAGGGTGCCTCATTTAGTTGTGCCGATGTGCCGATGTGTGTTTGTCAGGACAACAGGGAATCAAGATAACCAGATCAGATGGTGATCATGTGTGTCGTCACAGAACACAGAGGGAGATCATCCCATCCTGCTGACAATGCCAGGAACTCTTGTAAATCTTTCTGGATGATCAAAACCCTGCAGTTTCACCAGAAGCAAGTTAGAAAATCAAATAGAAAATCTTTTTTGTGCTTGAAGACACTCCATAGTCTAAACATAAGCTGAAAACAGTCGACTTTTATGCTGTGTATGTGTAAAGGACACACTCAAGACCATATAGATAAAATATACTAAAATATGAACACATGAAAAATGACAAAAACATCACATGTACCAGGGACAGGCATGTATATTCACGAGTAAGCAGCACTAACTGACATGATTTTAAATTATTTAGTCATGCATATTTCATCTTTCTTGGAAAAAAATGATTAAATAAACAAATACCACAATATATAGCATACACACCATTTTATGCCAGGATTTCATCTGTTACTAGTGAATAAGAATTGACATATTTTCTGATTCACTTGTGTTCTGACTCACACTGTGAATATGTGTTATGATGACACATACAACTCAGATCTTTAACATGAACACTGGATACAAATGGTCATTAAGCCTGTCACTATACCATGAGTGGTGCCTTGTAGAACTTAGATCTCAGATCTCTTTATTATTTTAATATTTGTTGAAAATGTGTGTTCCTAAATTGTCTATTAACAGCAAGAAATATGAGGTGCTTCGTTAATCTATTTTCATTGGCCTGGTTATTCGGGCCTACGTCAATTGCACCTATGTCTGGATGCAATTAACACTTCAGGGTATCACACAAGAAAAATCTGGCAACCTTGGAGAGGACATTTCAATAATATGAACAGATGGAACGATTTATAGTTAAAGCCAAATGTTTAAATCACATAGGTTTAAGATTTAATACTGATTTACATAATTACATAGTTAAATAAACACTAGCTATAATATTATACATAATATACATAGTTGCACACATTTCTTGTCCCCATACATTTCTTTTGTCAAGTCACTTTCGGCAAATGCTTTGTTAACATCAGACAAAAATGAACTTATTGTTCATTTTTGTCTGATGTTAACAAAGATTAAGATCTAAGATAAAAGATTAAAAGATTTCAACTTTAATTCACTCTATCAGAATTCCAGTGGGTCAGAGGTTTACACTAAGTTGACCGTGTTTTTACATCAATCAGAAATTGATGTAATGTGTCAAGACTCCTGGTTGGACATTCTCTGCCTGAACATTAGGGGTGTTGTGGCAGTGTGTTTTCTGTCACATGTCTTGTCTCACTCACCTGTTTGCTATTGGTTTAAATAGTATGCTTATTTATTTCCTCCATGTTGCGGATGGCTTTGCCGAGTCCTCATTATTTTGTCGGCGTCAGTCGTTTGGTTTCTGTTTCATGTGTTTTTTGTGTCATTGTTAATAAAATCTGTTTTTATTTTGGTATCCCTGCATTTGGGTCTGCTTTTATCCTCACCTTCCCTGACATAATGATATTTGGGACTTGTCATAATGTCATAATTTAGAGTTCATTGGGAGAGCAGCTGACCTGTAAAAGAACAGTTAAATGCAAATTCAAAAATCTTTGGAACACAAATACGTTGCATTATTTAAGAAGGCAGAAAGAACCCTAAGACAAAAACAAAGGAACTGGTAAAGTAGTCGTAGGCATCCGTCAAGTCGTAGGCCACCGTCAAGAGTGCTGTACAAGATAGACCGGCATATTGGCATGTGATCAGCAGTGTATTAGATAAGTGTTCCCTGGTCAAATAGAAAAAAATTAAATATTTGACTATAATGTCAAAATATTCAGAATATAATTTGACTAAAATATCAGCTTTTTTAACCCAAAGACTAAGATGAATATGATATTTGGAGGAAAATTATCTAGAAATACTAAAGATAAACCTCAAGCCATCTGTCAAAAAGTTAAAACCCGGTTGTTAAGACAATGATCCGAGCAAGACAACAAAGTGAAAGCATCACAAAGTGGCCATCATAATGCTTGACCTGAATCCCAAACAATTTTTCTGATTTGAATTGAAAAAGGGTTTCTGAGCAAGAAGCCCACAAACCTGTTACCTCCTATCAGGAGGAATGAGCCAAAATTCTATCCTTCATTTTAGGCTTCATTTGGCATTATTCCAGCCACATGATTTTACATTATTATTAAATTCATTCATGTGTCAAAACAGGCACAAAGGCTGTTGGTTATTTGGGGTTGTTAATCTTGTGATAACCTTGCTTTTATTTTTTTCCCATCATAGCTCCATTCATCATACGGTTGCCATAATAGGTGACTTTGTTTAATGGTAATAATGTTTGCCATTTGATTTTAAAAGTGCTGTTTTCTTTTGAAGGATAGCATTTGAGAGGCCAGCCAGTAAACGAGGCTAAAAATAATGACTCATATGCAGGGATTGAGTTGACCGGCTCTTTCCACTTCTCCCCCTAGGAATTAGTCTCAAAATGCATGTTGCAAAAATTCAACATTTATTTTCTCTTCTTTGTCCTTCTGCTGACACCTCTTAACAGACGAAGAGGAAGATAGGCTAAAAAAAATACTTCCTATTAGTCAGGAATATGCATAAACTGATGTGATGTATAGAGGAAATACTCACAAATGTCTGCATACATTCGCCTGTACTACCGGTTAAATGTTATTATTATTTTAGTATAATATTCAAGATACTGTGAAATTAAGTAAAAAAAACCCACACATTCCACCTCATATACATTTAACAGTTCATCTTTTCCAATATAATCACTGATGATTAAGTAGAATGTTGAACAAATCTCATCATCAGTATTGATCAAAATTGATCAAAAACTTACCAAGGATGTGGTAAGTGTGAAATATTTGGAGGCTGCTGTTCTGTCTTGTTTTCTTTTGGCGCACAAGATTAGGGTTTGTGAATTCACAAGTCACAGTTCATTTAGTCAGCACAGCATGAAAGTATCCCCTAACTAAAACAATTGCACATCTTTCAGGTCCCTCTTTATTTCCCCTTCAGTTCAATGATTTGATGTCATGTGGATTTAATTCACATTTCGTCTGACCATCTCTTTAGCTGAATGAGCAGAAAAGCAACATTTTTAATGTCTCCGATCTCCCCATCGTCTAAGCATGAGGTCACAAAAGTTACAGCTAAACTGTAGAATGGTGGCACAATTATATTTATGGAAATGAATAATAAATGAATAAGTCGGGGAAATCCGCTTCCATGATACATATGATACATCTAGCTTCCTTACATTGTCTAAATATATGTATAAAATTATGAACTGAAATGAGACAAGAGGAAAGGATAGCTCAGATTTAATTCTTGTCTTTTGTAAGCATAAACCTTGTTTGTCTCTTTAACAACAAAGAGTACAAACATTACAATGGAGTGAAACTGGTCTCTGAGGCTGCTCCTTCTTTGTCAATACAGATGTAATAAACCAATAGAATATGAACAATGTTAACAAATATAACAAAGTCATTTTAACTTTTTAACTCTTTCTGTATCCCTGATAAAATGACACACTAATGGCATCTTTACGATGGAGGTTCACACTACATTTTTTTGATTAAAACTACTAGATTGGAAGAGAAAATTAGTTTTAATAGTTTATTAAAATGTAAGCTCGATAAAAATAATTTGTCCAGAAACAATTTACAATCCAAAATTTCTTAATACTAATAAAAATGTCTATTCAATTCAATTTCACTGAATTGTCACTGCTAATAGTATATCGTTGCTGTCGGGCGGAATCCTCATATCTCCAAAACTGTTATTTTTCAGGAAATTAAAAAAACGCCGTACCTTATCTGCAGTGCACAGGGTTTAGTCCGCGTTGCAGTGGATTGTCTTGTGCTAAATTCCTGTCCTCAGACGAACACCAGAACTAGCGGGGGTCAAGATTTTTTTTTCTTTGAGCCCAGTGTTTTGAAGACATTTACCTCAGAAGACGTGTTGATTCGTTGCGACTCTTATTAAGGAGAAATATGCCGCGAAGCTCTCCCACGGAGTGAGGAAGAGGTGGACAGTTGAAGTGTCCAATGGAGTTATGAGATTTGCGCTCAAGCTATTTTCAAGACTTTAGATTGGTTAATAACTTGTAAAAATAACAGACCCACGTGGGGACTGACCAATAGCATCAATATGTGAAAAAATATGAAATTGACCAAATTTGGACATACGAGGTTTCCGCCCGACAGCGACGATATATAATGTGAGGAATAAAAACTTGAGATCATTATTAAAGAATAGTTCAGCAGCTAACGTCTGTAAATAATACACACTAGGCTGCATGCTTAATGCTTAAATCTAATTCTGTCTGTGCTATCAAAAATATATAAATAATCGTTCTTTCATTTATAGTCATGTGCTGTAACAATGAAGAAATTTGGCCATGTGAGTGCATGATGTTGAACAGTGAATGTACTGTGTAATATCTGTGTAATTGGAAGAAGAATTACTTTGATCTGGGTTTATAGTTTTACTGTTTCAAGCTGAGGCAAGGATGCCTTCAATGAATAAATACACGTGATATCTACAGGCTAAATAAACACACTTCTCAAGAGATACTCTATATGCACTAAGATTCATGATGAATGCCAAACTATTGAAGAAGTCAGGGTGAAGTACTGAAAATCTGAAACCTTGCATCCTGTTAAACATTCAGCTTAGTCGACGATACAAAACGGCTGGCTCTTTCCACTAAACCTTTGATATAAGTAGATCAAGCTTCTCTCTGTCTCCCTCTCTCTCTCTCTCTCTCTCTCTCTCTTTCTCTCTCCCTCTCTCTCTTCTTCACTCCATGTCTCCCTACCTGTGCCAGGCCCTCTGACAGCTCCAACCCTAGACTCGACTTGACAAAAAAGGAGTTCACGTCTGTGTGCTAGTGCTTCATCAGAGTATAAATACATTGCTCAGTTGTGTGAATACAGGTCACAGTGTGATCCACACTCCATTTTCTGCCTTTCTGCACAGGCATCTGGAGTGTCTCCTGATATAATGAATAGCCTTTAGGCAATTACAAACATAGTGTTTGATGATGAATAAATAAAAGGGAAGGAAAACAAAAGGGAGAATGGGGTCTCCTGGATTAGGGAACAGATGCTGGAGGTTCTCGTGTTGAATGACACGTCCCTGCATGCTTGGCAGAGGATCGAGGGAGATAAGCGCCAAACGTTTAGTTCTATCATTTGGCGCATCCATTTTTTTTTTTACACTTTTGGATTATGTGTAAAAGAAGAAGCAAAGCATCACAGCCTGCAGCATGCCCATTAGGAACAATGTGAATTTTCCAACTTGATAATGTTATCAGGATATTTGTAGAGGAGATGAGGCTGGATGCAAGTGTAGATTATTTATTAAACAAACTGCTAATGACACAACCAAAGACGTGAAAAAAAACAAACATAGTGGTTATGAGACTACATATAAAACGATATAAGCGATTCTGGGGCAACATGACAACACAATGCACAATGATACATGACAACACAATGCAATACAACAATAGCTTGATAATGAGAGTCTGAAGAACAGGAAATTCATAAGGAACAGGGGAAAAGAGACACAGGTGATTCTGCTTGTGACATGAAGTGCTGGGGCTGATGGGAAGTGTAGTTTTGTACTTGATGATAGAACTGTCCCTGTAATGCATGGTTCCTGATGTATGAAACACATTTAAGAGGGTGTTCTGGACAGGCATGCAAGATGTCTGCATGCTGATAATGACACTTAGGCTGACAAGGTTCCATGGGAGCGATAGCATTAGTGTATCCGGCAGAAGACGCGACATCCTTCACAAGCTGATGGTCGGGTTCTGAACCTTTTCAGAACTACCAAAACAGATCATTTTATTTCAACTTTCAGGAACTAAAGAAATACTGTACATAATTTCAGTGGGTTCAGGACAAGTTTTATTATAATTATAGAGAATTTAAGACTATGAGTCTTTTGACAATTATCACAATCCAGTCAAGGAAACTGAATTTCTCTTTTTACACATTCCATGCCTTCATACAAAGGAAACCTAATATTTCTATTACTACTGTGGCATCTCATCGAACATGCAACAGAATTGATAAGTCTTCTCAGAACTACAGGTCCAACCTTCGGACTTGGTCCATTCACCCTCCTACTACTACAAATCCCGACTTTTGGACATTCTCAGAACTATTACTTGACATGGATCACACTGTCATTCTGTAATTTCAATGCCATCCTGACAACCTGCTGCCCTACCAGCACAGAATTATTGATTGTGAATTCTTTTCAAGGTTTGCAAAGCACCTGAACGTCCTTTTGGCAAGGCAATGAGACTTTGGGGTATTCTTACTCTGCCCAAGAGAGATGACGCTCCAGTGGTGCCCAAAAGATGCTGACACTCCAGTGATGGACAATATCAGTGCTGCGAAGTCTGATGAGCTGCTCATGTTGGCATGCAAAAAATGAACTGCTTCTGGGGACATCACTTCTCTGTTCCTGTACTGTTTTACAATTTTGGCTGTAAACTTGCTTTATTCCCCCTGCACAGTTTTTTTTACTAGAGTAAAATGCATTTGGCTTTGGGTACTTCAGGCATTGATACGGTTGAAGAGAGACAGAGAGGAAAACTTTCCATACAGTCAGCATTCTGAAGTGACCTTGAGACTAATCTGATCAGAGTCAAGTATATTTTTCTTAGTGCAGAAATATATTTAATTGGGTTTTAAACTGTTCAACCGATAGTTCAAAATTTCGGATTAACAGTTACTATAGACACATAACCAAGGGACATCTGGAAGTAAACTTGACCTTGTCCTAAAACTCATTGTAGGCTTTCTCTCTAAACTAGAACCATGATAGATAATTAACATTTCTCTTGAGTTCTAAAGTCACTGAAGACATTGTAAGAAATGAGTAAAAGGCCTTTTTGTTTAAAAAAAATCACTTGGTGCCAAAGCTTTTTGTAACACAAAAGGACAAATTCTCCTGAAAACAATCTCATCATGCTGAAACTGTTCACAGCAGGAGCATGCTAAATTTGCTTCTGTCTTCTTCTCTTTATTTATTCCTGCAGCTTTCCCTGCTGTTTCCAGATGCACTTGCAAAAAAAAAAAAAGCCTACAAAATAACGCAAAGAAAAGATTTATAAAATTCCGTTTTAGCTCTGCTTCCTTAGAGCATGCTGCTATGTCTGATTCATGCTAATGCTACTATGCTAATACGTTTTTTTAAGCTGTCAGGGAACTGTAAAAGGTCAGACATAACAAACCGGTTTCTCCTGCTTTATCTCTATGCCTGACCACAATGCAGCAATAAAAACTGCTGACTTTCGGAGTCATGTTTATGGGTGTGATAAGGTAGATGTGCAGCGTGAGAGGCTAATGGATGGATAAAGATGTTCAACAGGTTCATTCTGTCAGGTTGCCATAAATCCACAGGTATGACCTAAAGATATCAACATGCCATAAGTCATTTAGTGAAAAATCTTCTAAAAATTGAAGTTCAATCATATATTTTTGACATTTCTAATATATATTTAATATATTTTGACTAAATCTAGACTAATGTGTTTATTTAAATAAATGAATTTAGTTGTTGAAGGTATGTTGATTTGACTTGTTGAACATAACAGAGGTCTGTAATTCCTGCAGTATTATTTCCTAGAAAACATCAGTGCAATTTTTGCTGCGTTATGAATGTAGAACTGCTGCATAGTGTACCATGACCTGTAAACCACATGCTGCTGATGTGGAGCTCGTTATAATGAAGGAACGCTACAAAAGGAAAAGACACACATGCAAATACAGTATGAGAGAGAGAGAGAGCGAGAAAGAGAGAGATAGAGAGAGAAACTGGCAGAGATATATAAAAGAGGGTTTGCAGAATTTATTTTTTAATTGAACCTCCATTCCATATGGCTGGTAAAAAATTGTTTGCCTGTGTTTTTTTTTTAAATTAATCATCCATGTGTTAATGCTAATGCATTGCCTTAGTTTAAGGCAATTATTTGAGATAATTGTCTTATCAGGTTATTTTATTAATTACCTGCAATTTGACAGTTTAGCTCTATAAGAATACTGACAGTTGAATGAAATATAAGGAATTAAAGCAATTTTAGAGCTAATGGGGCTTCCCATATTACTTCAAAATTCTCTGTAAGCATCATTTCCATTCTGGTAAATGTGCATTCTAGGGCCATTTAGAGAACATGACTCTTGACTCATCAGTCTGGTATCAGTCTAACTGTGACTTCTAAGGTCACAGCAAACAGATGTCAAATACTGCACAGTTTTGCACTGAAAACATCTTCAACTTTTCCTAAAACGCTAATGTCTCAGCTGGTCTTTCAATTAAACATGTACACAGTCTACTATGCAGTGCTATATATATATATATATAAATTCACGTCTTGACCATGGAGAACACTCGTCGGAAAGTTTCACAGCCACTACGGACAAATGACATCAGTTTTACTTATGTGTAGCGATGGATAATATCAGAAAGATTTGTTCTCTTAAACGCCTGAGATTTATGCTTTATATGACTCACACTGGCTGATCTGGTGTACATTTCCTCTGGTCACAGGACACAAGCTGAACCCTGTAATAAGCCTCGCTTGGCTGGGCAATGCAGCCAGACTAATGGAGCATAGGATTGATATGACCGGCTGCTCTCATTAACTGTGGTCCCTGCAGACACTAACACTGGACATTACATCAAATAGTTGTGACCTGAAAACACGAGTGGGGATCAGTGGGCTTACATGGGTCAAAGGAAATAGCTATAACCATCAGGATCTTTTTTATAAAGCATCTCAGAGCAAAAAAATTGTTTATAGCATTTTAAAAAAATCTTCTTGCCAGCTCATGAAAATACCCATAGTAAAGATTTTGTGGATTTATTTTCAAATGACTTTTCATCACATTTCATCAAATATACCGTGTATATTTTTGCAGCTGAAATAGCTACAGATTAGACAGACATACTACTATCAGTCTGTTGTTTTTTTGGTTACTATTTAGACAACAGAACATGATAAAGAACCCCAACCACAACATTAAAGTGTACATTCTTAAAAATGTGTCTTAGACAAGACCTAACAGGTGGCAATCTGTCTATTTTTGTTTTATATAAGTACAAATAGAGATGGATCAATTTGTGGCGATTTTCTTATAGACAAAGTGAATCCCAGTGAGCTCTGTGTCAATACAAGTGTTGAGGAAAACCAATTGCGCTTCAGCTGATCAATCAAGTGTGCTCCCAGTTCTGTTCAGTTTGTAATTTCATCATACATGGTAGTTTTGAAAGGTTATGAACCATGTATACACATTTTTTTTTCAGAAATAAAGATTTAATTAATTGAGTAATTCATTCGCCGTTATCCTGGAGAGGGTTGCACTAGATCCCATTGCCTTTCCTGTACTGAAAAAAGGAATACCTGTTCAGAAATTCTTACTTATAGTTTACATAATAATATCAACAAAACATGATTTCATAGCTTATACTAAACTTCATCTAAACTCATTTATAATGACTAGATTGAATAATGTCGAATCAGCGTGTTCACCTCACGTAGTATTAACGCAAAACAATTACACAGTGAAATCTCATGATGTTGGCACTGATGGGAAATATAACTGTAGTATTAAATCTAGGCAATCAAGCCATGTGTGGTAGAATAGCACAGCAATGATGTCTGTTGCGATACACCAGTGATGTGGGTTCAAGTCCCAGCTCAGGCATGCTGTGTGTTTGATTTTATTCAGGCTTTTGAAAATACATCTGGAAATCATGTTGGATGTAGAAATACTAACTCAATTCACACACATTGAACCTATGTACGTATTTGAATTAAGTAAATTCAGTAAGTACTTTTTGCAGTGTGGGAAACTCCAGGCAGGACGCCAGTCCATTATCAGGTACCACACACAACTCAAACACACACCTGAGGGCAATGTAGTGCAACCAAATCCACCTATCGACATGATTTACCTTGTCTCTTAGGACAAAAAATGATTAAATTCTTGGGTACAGTCTGTCAGAACCTTGTCAATGAATTGCACTGAAAATGAGCAGCATGAGGCTATGCCTACAGGCTTTCTTTTAAAACCTTCTTTCTATAGTCCTGCACTTTTAACATCTGGAGAATTAACCTTTCTGGGTGTGTCTTCATAATGGATTTTACTTTTTTACATAATGGATTTTATGTGTACAGATCCATGCTGAAAAAGACTTATATCTTTACATCCACCATGGGCTCAATCTCCTTGTCTACCATCTACTGGTACACTTTCATAAGGTGTTGGATTGGTTAAGAAATTTAAAACCAGCCAAGTAGGCAACAGAAAAGCGTAAACCCTATTATCCAGAGATTGTATGTTGCCACAGCCATAAAGTGACCACAAGAGCACTCTCTTGTAAGAGATCAAGAGATCTGACCATGTGAGAGTATAAGGTGGGTAAATCAGAGTGCAAAAAGAAACCATCAGACACACATAATATAAGACAATAATTTGTACAGTGATTTGTTTATACAGTGATAAATCAAAGCTCAGGTTACAACCCTAAATACTGGATATGTGAGACCCCAACATTACCTGCTGCACCACTGTACATTGCTGGAAAATTAAAATTTGCATATAAAGTTTCTTTCTGGACATAAATCCAGTTCCTAATAGGCCCTTTTCCTATCACATGTCACTGATGTCAGTTAGCAAGGATGAAGCATGAATGTGTATTTTGAATGAATGCAGCCTGCTGCCTCTTCATGCTGTGAGAACAATACCCACTTGCTCAACCAAGTCACTTTGGCTTACTGCACCACATGTGGTCACAGGCCATAAGCCACCGTTCTCAGAGACCATACAGAGACATGTCTGCCGAAACAGTATTTTACTGAACAGAGTACACCTTCTGGGACCTGCAGTGTCTGTGAAGCAAGGATATTCATTATCAGCATTTTATTTTGTGTTTAATTTGGTACACTCAATTACTATTCTTATTAGATGTTTTTCTTTAAAAATGTTTATGGCATTTAGCAGACACCCTTATCCACTGTGACTTACATTTTTATTTTATTCAATTTATACAACCGAGCAATTGAGGAACTTGCCCAGGGGCCCAGCAGTGGCAGGTGGGTGGACCTGGGATTTGAACTCATAACCTTCCAATCAGTAGTCCAACACCTTAACCAATAGGCTACCATACATTTACATTTACAGCATTTAGCAGACACTCTTATCCAGAGTGATTTACATTTTCTTATTTCAGTTTATACACCTGAGCAATTGAGGGTTAAGGGCCTTGCTCAGGGTCCCTGCAGTGGCAACTTGGTGGACCTGGGATTCAAACCAATGACCTTCCAATCAGTAGTCAAACACCTTAACAACTGAGCTACCACATCCCACAAACCACATACCTATCTTTTCTTTTTGAAAAGATAATGTAAGAGTAGGGGACAGGTCAGAGACAGGGATTTTAAAAGAGGGAAACGAAGGGTGTATAAAATGAAATAAATGAAAATATCTCTACCATAATAGCTTCTGGACTGTTCCTCTGAACTTGCTACTATATATCAAACAGTACATAGTAGAGGGAACATATCTGCACTAGAAAATCCGCAAGGGGTTAACTGGCAATTATTTCTCTTTAGTGTAATATCAGGAGCAACAGATCCTGTTGAGTTATTTTCCTCACTTCTGCAACTCCCACACAACCATGCAGATGGCATGCAGAAGAGAGAATTTTTCATAGACTGTCTTTTTTTAGTCTAAAATTAGGATTAGTGCTTGCATCATTGGTTATACTTGCTATTCTAGTGCTGGATTTTAGAGTGAACAAGATGAACAAAAAAAGGTGGATTTTATTTTTATTATTATTAATTTAATTTAATTTGTTTGTCACACTTTAATGTTTTTTAAGATCATCAAACAAATTGAAATATTAGTCAAAGATAACGCAAGTTAAGCACAACATGCAGCTTTTAAATGAAGGCTTTTATTATTAAGGAAAAACAAAATCCAAACCTACATGGCCCTGTGTGAAAAAGTGCTTGCCCTCTAAACCTAATAACTGCTTGGGCCACAAGTAGCAGCAAGAACTGCAATCAAGCATTTGCGATAACTTGCATTAATGTTACAGTGCTGTGGAGGAATTTTGGTCCACTCATCTTTGCAGAATTGTTGTAATTCAGCCACATGGGAGTTTTCGAGCATGAACCACCTTTTTAAGGACATGCCACAGCATCTCAATAGGATTCAGGTCACGACTTTGACTTGGCCACTCCAAAGTCTTCATTTTGTTTTTCGTCAGCCATTCAGAGGTGGACTTTCTGGTGTGTTTTGGATCATTATCCTGAAAAAAGTTCCAAGAAGTTCAACTTTTGAAAAAAGTTGAAATTCCAATACTTTGGAAGTATTTTCCAAAGTCTTGGGGATCATCAAGATGTTTTCTGGTAAATCTGGCATGAGCCTTTATGTTCTTTTTGCACAGCAGTGGTTCTTATTTTGGAACTCTGCCATGCAGGCCATTTTTGCCCAGTCTCTTTCTTATGGTAGAGTCATGAACACTGACCTTAACTGAGGCAAGTAAGGCCTGTAATTCTTTGGATGTTGTTGTAGGGTCTTTTGTGACATCTTGGATGAGTCGTCGCTGTGCTCTTGGGGTAATTTTGGTCGGTTGGTCGGTCGGGAAGATTCACCATTATTCCATGTTTTTGCGGATTTTTGTGGATAAGGGCTCTCACTGTGGTTCACTGGAGTCCCAAAGCTTTAGAAATGGCTTTATAACCTTTTCCAGACTAATAGATCTCAATTACTTACTTTCTCATTTGTTCCTCAATTTTTTTGGATCTCAGCACTATGTGTAGCTTTTGTGGATCTTTTGGTCTAATTCACTTTGTCAGTCAGGTCTTATTTATGTGATTTCTTGATTGTGAACTCAGGTGTGATAAACCACAGGGCCATGTGTGTTTGGATTTTGTTGTCTCTTAATAATAAAAACCTTCATTTAAAAACTGCATGTTGTGTTTACTTGTGTTATCTTTTACTAATATTTAAACTTGCAAAAAATAAATATCAGGGGACAAACACTTTTTCACACTACTATATTCATTCATTCATTCATTTTCCGAACTACCTCGGGTCACGGGGAGCCTGTGCCTATCTCAGGTGTCATCGGGCATCAAGGCAGGATGCACCCTGGACGGCGTGCCAACCCATTGCAGGGCACACACACTTGCATTCACTCACGCATTCACACACAACAGACAATTTTCCAGAGATGCCAATCAACCTACCATGCATGTCTTTGGACCGGGGGAGGAAACTGGAGTACCCGGAGGAAACCCCCGAGGCACGGGGAGAACATGCAAACTCCACACACACAAGGCGGAGGTGGGAATCGAACCCCCAACCCTGGAGGTGTGAGGCGAACGTGCCAACCACTAAGCCACCGTGCCCCCCACACCACTATATACAGTGTATATATATTTCAATACAGTCTATCGTCTCTGAAATTAAGCTCCTCTGCTCGGATTTTGGGGTAAAGTTAAAGTTAATCTACCTCAAAATGTTTATGTGTAATAACAGTAGAACGCTTTGCTATTTTGTCAACCGCATCTGCAGCATATCTCAATGTTCATGTTTAGCAATATTTAGCAGTCTTTTGAATGCAGGCAGAATGAATAAATGCTTTTTTGTATAGACACCAAAAAGGGTAAAAATAGCAGAATCATACAGAACTTTTTACTCTAAATGAGCTGGTGGAAATATGCTGAGGCAAAACTGCGAGTACAGAAACAACGACAAAGTCTTTGTGAATACACAAGGGAGTCCCACACAACAGGATCATGAAGGAACTTGAAAAAAGTGAAAAAGCAGGGCTGTCAGAAATTTGAAAAGGCTTTTGAATAGAAAAATGATTCTTTAATGCTTCTATCTGTCTTTTTCTTTTCTTCTTTTTTTGTTGTCTGCCTCTTCTCCGTGACTTTCATGCTCTTACTTGATCTCTTTTTCCTTCTCCAGCTGTGTTTTTCTTCTGAAAGTGTATGCAGAAGGTTCTACATCTTTACTATTGAAACGCAGCGCTATTCTTCACCCCAGTATCAGCACCACTGACTGGATGTGTTCAAATCTGTCATGTATGATTCCTTCTGTAACAGCTCATGTTTGGATAATACAAATACGGACAGTTATTTGCTGGCAAACTGCAAATTTACTGATCTTTGCCATAATATTAGTTTAAAAAGTACAACATTTAAGTCAACACACAATAATTTCAGAATTGAGGTTAGGCAACATCTCTTTTCCCCCTAAAGCAGATGGGAATTAACAGTCTAACTGATTTTAGCAATGCTTTAGGTAAATAGAAGTAAACTGTTTGACCTAGTCCTTACTCACTCCTGATACTATGGGTGTCTGCCTTCCTTTAGTTGTTTACTTGAACATCTGGGTCATGCAGATGCTGGGACTGTATGGCATTTACCATTCTGCCTGTCTCAAGCTGTCAGCATGCCAACTTACAGACAGCACCATTTTCTACATTCATTCATTCATCTTCTACCGCTTATCCGAACTACCTCGGGTCACGGGGAGCCTGTGCCTATCTCAGGCGTCATTGGGCATCAAGGCAGGATACACCCTGGACGGAGTGCCAACCCATCACAGGGCACCCATTTTCTACATATTCTGTAAATTTATTGCTCCATTCAGCACTAAAAACTGCTTTTGTATAACAGAAAGTTGGTAGTTATATGCTGGCTACCGAATTACTTAGCAGCTGTTAATTGAAACCATTTACAGTAGGCAATAAATAGGCTGTGAACAGTCTAGTATATAAGCATAGTGAAGGCATTCTATAATGAAATAAAAAATATAGCATTTTTATTCTTCCAAAAATGATTGTCTGAAACAGAGATTCTTAATACCAGTCCTGTGCACCCTCTGGCCTGCACGGTTTGATTTTTTTTATTAGCCATAATAAGCAATGCAGGTTTTGCAGCTCTGTTGGCAGGAGCAATTCCACTACTTCAGTATTACCCCAAAAATTCCAATTACAGAAGTGGATTAATTTCTCGTGAAGGTGGAAGGAATGTGAGACAAGGAGAACTGACTCTCACTTATTATTTTTTCTACCTTTTGGTTGCATTTGGAATTCTAAATGAAATGAGTGTTTAGCAGGACTTGATGGCGGCTGTGTTCAACACATCACACATTGCGTGCTTTTTCTTTGTTTGTTTTTTAAATTAGAGAAACTTCATTTTCATTACATTTTGAATCGCAGGATTGTGCTGAATATTCTCTATTCAAGAGCACTCATTAAACATGATGCACAACAAAGACAAATGTGCAAATATTACAGTGAAATTATAGTATGTATAATACTAATCCATGTCTGCTTGCCTAATCACAAATCAGGCTCCAGCTCCATTTTAATTTCATAAAGATGGTACTCATTTTGTTTTTTTTTAGAAAGCAACACAACTTTCTCATCTTGTAATCTATGTGATAAAGACGCATAGTGTCTTTTTTGTAACAAAGCTTTTTTTTTATTGCGTTAGAGCTGTTTAGTGTCTATTTAAATATTAAGTAGTTTGCAAACATCTGTATGCATTTTGGATTTGCTTCTACATAGATTTTTTTTATCTCACTGTCCAGAACTGTGCTAGAAGGTGGATTGGTGATTGGTAAACTGAAATAAACTGTCTTGGCGTCATTCCCCACAATGTACTATGTGCCCCATCCTTCCTGATAAGGATAAAGAGATTACTGATGATGAAATATTCCATCTTGTAATATGTATTTTGCCCTTGCCTACCGAATTAATTAAAATTCCCACCACCTAAGACTAAATAATGCCATTCATTCTGATTTATCATTTATTATTTTTAGACTGCCCTAATTACCAGCAAGAAATCTAATTAGACAAGATATTATTGGGAAGAAATAATCTTCTCAGATAAGATCACAGATGTTTTGCTTCACGTGTACAGATATCAAAATACAAATATAAAATGAATTTATTTAAATAAATGTGTCTGTTTAAATGAAAATCATTTTCATACAATGAACATGTAATTCTAAATAACTGCAAACAGTTTTTTAACAAGGAGAAAAAGAAAACAAAAAAGCATAAAACTCCAAGAATAATAGTGTTTTGTTATAGACTGTTTTACACCTGTGATTAAAAAGCCTTAGTAATTACAATCATACTAATATTCCCAGTTTTGCAGTAACATTTTGTTTGGTTGCTAAGGATTTTTGTTTTTTTAGAGCTCTGAGTCTGCTTTGAGGCAATAGTGAAAAAAAAAGTGCATCTGCATAAATGGAAGATTAATTTGCTATTTTTGGCTGTGTGCTTCTGCTTAACTCACAGTTTGGTAATTTGGAGAGTGTGTTTCTGTGAGCTGTAAGTGAATTAGTGTTTGTAGTCAAACTTCAGAAGCACCCATGGACTCGTGTGCTAAAAGGATGCTTTACAGCTTTGGAATTCAAGATTCTGGAATTGTAATGACTGAAATTAAGGCCCAAAATTGCTTGGAAAATTAGCTTGTCCAAACATGCAGAGAAACTCAATTACATATCCAATTAACGTCGGCCGCATATCACCAGAGCAAGAGCTGTAACAATTTTCATTAGCCGATCTCCAAAAGGAATATTATGTTTGAATAATCAGCCAGGTTGGCCAGGCATGGAGTGCAAATGAGGGTCCCTTGAAAGACTTTCTAAATGGGTGAAAAGCATCTTATCTCAGCTTGCTTGCTGAAGTACAGACCGCTGTTTTGCATGTGATTGATGTGGACGGTGCGAGACTGGATGACATACAGTAATGACAGTGGTATTTGTAGACAGGTGGCACCATGTAGTTTGCCATTCTGCAAGCACACAGCCTAATTCGGCAGACTGTAAAAGCAAAACAAGTACATGAAAAAAAAAAATCTTCCTGCAGTGAGCCAGGCATATGTGTGCTGTGACTTGCTGATCCCAATAGTCCAATCATTTCTAGTGGCAGTTTGCCCAAATGTTGTGGCTGTGGTAACCATTTTCCTTCTCCCTTTTTTAGTATCCCATCCCACGTGCTTATTCATCATTTGGCCTTTCCTCTGTGTAAAACACTGTCAGTTGAAAACACACTGGATTAAGAGCACTTGAGGATTAAGAGCACTTTGTCTGCATTTCACTGTCTCTCTTTCCATCCTTCTCTTTCTCTTTCATTGTTCCCCCTCTTTATGAGGTGCTGCTGCTGGTCAATAATGGATGAGAGTGTGCTCAGTGCCCCCTGACACTAGGGCAGCAAACAGAATAGGGAACCCTGTCTGCCTATACTGTGAATAGGCAGAAGGCCAAGGGCCGTGCTCACTACCAAGTGGTGTTCCAAGAGCAGGTTAGCTCTTTAGTAATTGCTTGCTAGGACTGATATTGTCAAACGGAGTAGTAAATCAAGACCAGCAGTTCGTGTTAAATTCGACAATCTTCAAGGCTTTACATCATGAAAAGAATGTAGGATATATAAAGCATGAATGATATATAATGTATACAGGAGCATTCTAGATGGTCATTGAGATGCTGGCAAGATCACTGAACAATATATGTTCATATTTTCATATTTTATATTTGTTTCTTTTTATATAGTTTATATATTTTTTATTTATCTACCTCCTTTTGGTTATATTTTTTTATCCCAAATTGCATTCCTTATGTTTGAATACCAGACAGATGCAAAAAGCATTTCACTGCATGTCGTAGTCTGTATGTATGTGCATGTGACAAATAAAATTTGATTTGATTTGATCAGGTTTCTGACTATTACAGTGCCACCAGGACTCATGCTGATATCACAAACTCAGGTTGGAAACTTATATGTTTTTTTCCCCCATGCCTGTACAAACTCTTCATTCTTGTGCTGTGTATGCAGAATTTTTTTCAAGGCTTAGATATTGGCAGGGTGAAATTACTACATGAAGCAAGGATATGTCTTCAAAAGGGGTTTATTTGTACTTTACTATAACTGATCTGTGTCAGCAGTTTTAAGGCTTCATGACAGGCTTCTGTTAATTAAAAATACACACCAATTTTCAAGGCATAATGAAGGCTGTGATTATTTTTTTTCAGTATCTTTAGAAAGCGCTTGTCTCAGACAATACTGAAGTGCTCAGCTGAGCTGTGAAACCATGCAGACCAGCTGTGTAGTACATGGCATATCGATGTTAAAAAATAAGAATCCTTGCCATCCTTAGCTCCCAGTAAAAGCATGTCCTTGGGGACTGACAGCCGCTGTCAGTGTATGGCACAGCTGGAGCTAAAATCCTTAAGGGATTCCAAAAGGGTTTGACAGCTAGTGTGTGGAAGTTAATTTAATGCCAGCATAACCATAAAAAAACCCACCAGCCTTTGTGTTTAAATATTATGAGCTTTTCATGTGTCTACTAAGATATTTTCTGAGGAAAAATAAGAAAAGAATAAGACAAAGTAAAAAATAGAAAGCAGTGGTGTTTTAAAACTAAACCATGTGTGGATTTGTGGTTAATATATTAGCTGGTCTACTTCTGAGTTTCGACACTGGAGACAATACTATTTTGGTTTGATTGAATGAGTCTTTCAGCTCTTGGAAAGCTCAATTAATCACTAAAGACTGTTTTCCCACCAGCCACTGTTAATGCATAGACTACTGTACTGTATGTGACTCAGAGAAACAGCTATGAGCAGCTGATGTGTAAAGGTGGAACAGAATGCATATTCTGCCCTGATACTATTTCCTCACTTCCGAGATTAAATCTAACCGTAGCATAAAATTTTTCAGCAAAGGTTAAGGTCACAGAAAAAGGCTTTTAGCAGGACGCAAGTCTTATGTGTTTCTGGCATTAACACCTAAGCAGATTTAAGTTATTTAATTTAAGTTAAAGCAGCTGTCTGGCTCACCTATAAAGCATTTAGCATAAGGATCGTGACTCTGAATGACAGCCAACCATTTCACTGCTCTGAACAACACTTCCCTGTTTCTCCTATGATCGCAAAAAAGACCCGCATCAGAAGTAACTTTGGCTGCTCGAGGCTTCCATAGCATGTATTTGAAGTGAAGCAAGACATTCATCTGGCTTAAAAGGAGCTGGTTTGAAGCAATGTTGAAGGTTATTCTTTTATGGTGTGATGGGGGAATATAGTGCCTGTGCTTTCTTGATGTGCCCTAGACATACAATCTTTTGTTGTTTTTAAAACAACAATAAAGATCTATTCTTTTCAATTATATGCAGGGCAGTTTGTCAGGCATCTTAAATGAAAGAAAAAAAATTTAACTATTATGACTGTTACTTATATTGAAAAAATGTCAACTTTCTAATACAATAGCTTCAGTGTCTACATAAACAACAACAACAACAAAAAAAGAGTGATGAGTAGAAGTAGAAGTATCCAGGGCAATGGGAAATACTTGGGTAATTAAACTTTGTTATTGTACTTTATTTGGAACTATATTCACTTAGGGTTATTAAAGGTAAATATAGGTACTCTTAATTTAATTACATTTTCTAAAAAAAAAACTTTATACTTTTCAGTTATTTATTACAGAATTCCAATTTTTCAAAGGTTTCTTGTTTTCTCCTTTAGCCAGTGACTGTATGCCTGCACAAAAAAGACTCATTGAATCTATTTTATAATATATACAACAGTATTACTATATTATACAACAGTTTGTTCTGGTCCTCTAATTTGATTGCCCGAGCAGCGTTCCACTACAGTTATTACAGTGGTGTTAGTAATATCTTCTGCAGCCATGGCAAAATATACTTTTTAGGAATATAACTTTTGACTTAAAATATGAACGCAGCTTAGATGAAGATGAAAAGAAAGAAGGAGAGCCAATTTGACCAGACTCGCTTTTAACAGGAATGAACAAATTAAGAGCTAGCTGGCTTCTTACAGAACGTTTTTCACTAGTTTAACAAAAATAAACAATTTGGCCTTTTTGTTTGCGAGATGTCACATACTCTTTACATTTCTTCTTTATAGAATTGAAGCAAGATAGTACTCATAATTGGGTGGTTATTTTTATTGTTGTGATTCACTAAGCCGGGATACTATATATAGAATGATATGTAACACCCTCTAGAAAAATTAGAGGAGAAAAAAGAAATGATATCGAAATAGATTCAAATTGTATGTCCCTAAAATTATTTACTTTTTTTTCAAAGTGCAGGGAGAAAACATTTTTTAAAAATATTACATCAAAACAAATAAAGTGTTTCAGTAGGATAAAGATTGTGCCGTTTGTTTTGGATTGCTGAAGATGTTTTCAGTATGTAAAACAGTCAGAAGAGTTGATAATGAAGAGGCAAGGCAAGGCAAGGCAAGTTTATTTGTATAGCACATTTCATACACAGAAGTCATTCAAAGTGCTTTCCATAGAAATTAGAAAAGAGTTTATAAGCGAGAGAAAAAAAATATATGTAAAAATAAGAGACACACGATAAAATCATAATAAAAACAAAGAACAATTAAAAAAAATAAATGTGATTTTGATAAAAAACTGTTTAAAATATGTTAAAAAGAATAAAACAGGAGTAAAAGTGATTTGGATAAAAAGTGCAGTCAGTGTGAAGCAGCACAGTGCTCATTTAGTAAATGCAGAGTTAAACAGATGTGTTTTTAATCTTGATTTAAAAGTGTCTACTGTTGAAGCACATCTGATCTCTTATGGAAGCTGATTCCAGCTATAGGTGGCATAATAACTAAATGCTGACGCACCTTGTTTTGAGTGAACCCTTGGTATCTCTAACTGACCTGATCCTAATGATCTGAGTAGTCTGCTTGGTTTATATTCAGTTAGCATATCTGTAATGTATTTTGGTCCTAAGCCTGATTAGGCAAGAGCAGCATTGCCTAATCAGAGCTTTAGATCAATCTAGTCTTATTCAATCCCATTCCCATAGATTTATCCAATCCCATTCCTATTGATTACTCTAAGTTTTACATTTTACCGTGAGCTGTTCAACATTAAGAGAGAGTGTATTTTTAAAAAGGCAAAAAACAGCTGCAGAAATTTGCGCCAAGCCAGACACCCAGAACCCAGAGTAAAGCTTGAAGATCCACTTAGGGTGTCTTTGATTATATTAGAGCTTCCTGAGTACTCTCATCCTTTCAATTTAAGTCAGACTTTCTGCACTTTCCTCAGTGTATTCCTCTAACTGAGTGAAATCTCAGGCCCAGACTGGCTTTACAGATGAGCCATTGTGCTGCGGAGAATGAAAAACTGCCATTGTATTGAACAACAATCATACATTTTTAAGAACAAATTACAAGCAGCATTTGTACAGGGCAGCTTCTGTGCACTGGATGCTTTTTAGCAACTGACCATTCCCTTTTTGAGTGTTCAGAAAATGGAACGAAATTGCAAATTAAGTTTAATTTGAGCCTGTGATGTCTACTCATGCTTGAATATCTGTATTCATTTTTATCCTAATACCTGCATTGCTGTTTTTTGTTTTAACATTTCATTAGTCCAGACAAACTACAGTATGCTCTTTTTCTTGTGCTTATGTTTGAACCCCAACCGCTGCTTAAGCTTTATTCCTCTAGACAAACACTGATAGCAAGGATTGATTCTGCATAAAAACACACCTGGAGAGAACGAAGTGAGCCGTGAAGTGTGTGTGTGAGTGCGTGTGAACGAGTCGGTGTGCAATGTGTGTAGGTGGTATGTGATGACTCCGGATGAGATGTACACTGACAGGTCCGGCTGTGTAAGTTTGGTTCATGCTGATGAGTTGGCAAATTCAAGGTCTGCTCTGAGTTACGTTCAGTGTTTATAGACACATGAACCAATAACTCCGAAGGTGTTGCTGAAGGCTTCCTAAGGTTCATCTTACAGCTTAATCTACGTTAGGTGGGAGATGAACTCACCTCTGCATGTCTTTAGGAAAAGATATTGAATTAAACCAGCAGTATCCCTGTTGACGATATACTGTATGGCATGTTTATTGCAGACCTTTTAGAGATTCCTTGATGTTTTATTGTTGCTACTGAAGGTAAACCTCCGAAAAGTTTTCTTTGGCCACAATTCTGCAGATATAATGCTTTCTGCTTTGCATATTATGCTGCTGGCAGCCAAATGCAATCTTGTAGAATTCAAATGTTCACTTAGTGAAGCTGTCGCTTGAGTTATTTTTGTAACATATCTCTTATTGCAAATGCTAAATGTAGCATACGTACTGTATGTCATTCAGGGAAGCAATGGGAAATGGGTGTCTTCTGAGTCCAGCTCAAATGAAACTTGAACTGCTTGCCAAAACCTTCACTAGACAAGGGATTGATGAAAAGTCATTTAGAATGATACTGGACAATATTGGTCAAACGTTTCCTTTGAAGTGTTCAACATTGTCACTGTCATATAGACAGGTCTTTTGTAAGTCTGACAGGTTGACCATATGCTGCATTATTGATTCCTTGAAAACCCTGGCGTTCTTAGGTTGCACTTAGGATGACGTTATTGAGTGACAGATTTGTGTAGCTCTATGGAATTTGCATCAAAAAGTCTGATTGCTTCATTTTTAAAAGCATCAGCCCAAAGACAAAATTCTTTGTATTCAAAAATGCCAAGCCTGTCTTGCATAAATGCTGTGAAGTCTGTGTATAAAAGAGCTGGCTGAAAAAAAAACTCCTTTCTTCTACTCCAAGCTTTTGCTTGTCAGTGTCAATCAACACTCATGCTGTGGACTTTAAGGTCTACCTCAGGCATGTATGTGTTTGAATGGCCTCTGTTCTTCTTCTGTCACACCATTTATCCATCCTACTTCATTCCCTCCCTCACTCCCTCTCTCCCTTCCACTGTCTATACTTCCATCTCTTTCTTATTTGCTCTTTCTTTATAGTTTTTTTTTTTTGTTCAAGTTTTTTTATTTAATCTCTTCTTTCACCCTCAAGCTTTATTCCCTACTTTATGGAACAGATGTCTGGATCTGAATTTGCACTGGCACACTTGCATGTCCGGTTCCTCCGAGAGCCTGAGTGAGGCAAATCTTTACACACCTCTCTTCTTCTGCTTCACCCACTCAAACACATCCCCACACACACATCCACATCCACAGGAAATCAAACAGTGCTGGATAGCCTCTATGATGCCACATCTTTGAGACTGAAAACACCAGAGAGCTGCCTCCATTCTCAAGGGCTGAGAAATAGAGCGAGAAAGAGAGAGGATGGATGAACGTGGAAAAGGAAGAGAGAGGAGTGAGGTTTGATGAGAGAAATAGAAATAAATATGTCAGACATCTTGCCATCTGTACTGGGGCACTCCAATGGGACTAATTAGGCAGCTGAGGCAGGTTGAGGAGCTCGTTTGAAAATGGTGCACTCTTCCGGGGAAACCAGGAGGTGCAAAAGGAGTCTCCACTCATCACTGACTCACTCCTACATGTTTAGGCGGATTGAATCCCCTTTTGCACTTAACGCCTGCTCGTCGGCTGTGAAGCCTCTCGAATTGATATTTTTGTCTAAGGCAGATAGATCCATGATATTCTTTTTATATCTGTTATTTTAGATACTGAAACACAAACAGTTCAGGAGAAGTTATTTTATATCTTTCGTCCTTGATTTACGTCTTCTGTTTTGTGCAAAGTACTAAATAGCATAATGAGAGCTTAATTGATTTTTAAAATATTGATGCATTTTATCCTTGCCTCACCATCAGTCAATGATCAGAATGATTTATACCTCTCACTTTTATTCTGAATTGTATTTCAACTAGAGTTGTGAGATATGAGATGACTACTGATCAAAAACCGAAACGTCCTGCATGAACTCACTGGCAGGTTGTCAAGGCTATTTTATATGAGTATAAAGAAAGGCCTGGGATGCACTTTTAGTTTTATTTTAATACAAATCTACCTCATTAGTCAGAACACTGTGTACTTAAAATGTTTATATGTTTAGTACCAGTCTTTGTAGCATTGCCTTTTATAACCCTGTCTGCTCATCACAGCAATTCAGATGAGCGAATGCACAGTAGAGATGCGTGGCCTGGCCTCAGGGTTATGTCAAACGCTACATAACGAGCTGCTTAACATGGAAACACTAAAACATCATGACTGGTTTGTTTCGCCCCTTAAACCAAAATATGGCAGTAATGCTACTGTACGTTATTCCTCGGACTGCTGGAAAATGGCTTTCTGGCTCAACTTTACTTACATCTTCTTTAATAAATAGGTGCAGGTCACTTGGGTATTGGCTGGACCACATGTTACGTCTTTAGATGTATTCATTGTTGAGTTATAAAAATATATTTAAACAATGTATCAGACCTACAAACCTTTATGCACAGCAGCTCTACATTTCAACATCAGAAAGAAAAAAGTAGTTGTAAAAAAAAGTCAGATTAGTCAGTCAACATACGAATGATTGACAACTGAGAGTTGAGTATGTGTTTTGAATTCTCCACTTGATGTGGCGGCCTTGTTTTGTGTCAGTGTACAGTGTTATATTTTCATCTTCTATTTTCATGTGGTTTAATTGAATGAAATTTATTTGCCATTTAATTTATAGACAGTTTTTGTTTTTAGTTTGGCCACCTGTCAGTTCTCACCCAGCAGCAGGTTCTCTTATGTCATAAGACAAGTACTAACCTGGAAGTCTGAATTTTCATGTGCTTCCTCTGAGAAATGTGAAACCAACAAATGAATCTTTTCCTAACTGGTTCTCATGTTGCATCACAGGGCAGCATATCACACTCAATGGAAAGTGTTATTAGCCCTCTTAAGCATACAAACACCTGGCATTGGATAGTGTCATTGTAATTGATATTGAAAAGAGAATATTCTGATTCTCTGAAGGGGCTTTTTACACCTGGTCACTTCATGCATTTTTTGTGATTGGATAGCTATCCAATCGTAAAAAGACCAGGTGTAAAATAGGGATGTACCAATCCGATATTTTGGATCGGTATCGACGCCGATCCAAGCATTTTGAGTGGGTCGGGTATCGGTGGTATCGATGTGGTATCGGCGTGACCGATCCTAATCCGATACCCATGGTCATGGGCGTCGGAACCATTATTTGTGGATGGGACAGGACCCACCCACTTTTTAAGACCAATAATATTTGACCCACCCACTTTTACCGTCCCTATTCAGCGCATATGTCTTTTTTTATATTACTTTTTAGAGCGCCGCCAGTCGAATTCATTCTGCTTGAGGAATGCTCTAATAAATTAAACTCCATTCCGCTTTTTACCGACAGCATTGACCACGCTCCTGCTCCCTGAAATCCATGGGCGTTGGAACCATTATATGTGTGTGGGACAGGACACGCCCACTTTTTATTTGCTTCCGACACCCATGCCAGTGGTGGTTGATTAATGAACAGCAAACATCATAGACTATTGCTTAAACTTATAAGAAAAATACAAGTGACGTGACGTGACATATTTAGAAAGTGTATACACACTTAAAGTATACACGTTTTATAGGAAATATGTTGCACAACCGCCTGCGACAGACAGGCAAGTTTAGCAGGCGCCCTTTTCATTTACCTCAACGCGTTAAACATGTCGCTCGTTTGGGTGCAAGGTTTACTGTTTAATACAGTTTGCATTGTGTTTCAAGAGTTCTAATTTAAGATTCACTTTAAAATATTGCCTTTTCTTCAGAAAATAATGAAATTTAATAATTGCAGTATATATGGTTTAGATTGTTATACCACTAACTGTTAAAAGTACTGTTTGCTACTGCATTAATACTTTTTTAAAGTTTCTTGTGTTTTCATTTTTCATCCAGTAATGGGCATTTTTGTATTTCTTTGCCAGACAAATAAATCTTAATAACTAAGCGAGTTGTATACATTGTTTAGTTTTAAAGGTAGAAAAGAACACAGATATCGGATCGGTATCGGTAGGGATGTACCGATACCACTTTTTCTCTTCCGATCCGATTCCGATACGAAAAAGTGGTATTGGTACATCCCTAGTCTAAATGCCCTCTGAAACGTTTTTCGAGGTTCAAACCACTTCAGGAGGTGGTCTGGGACAAATTTCAGATGAAACTGGACAGGTGTAAACAAATGTGGTTGTTCAAGCCACATACGTCAGCGCTATACTCCTCCCAAATTGAAGTACGTCACTCATATTTTAACTCAATTACCCCGGTAATGAGGTAAAATATATTTGCATTTTGGGCGGGAGCAGGAAGATCGGATTGATATCCGATTCGCCAAGACGCATTTATGTGGCCTAATGTAAATGGAACAGATTTAACAAATCAGATAGCTATCGGATCAGAGAAAACACATGAAGTGACCAGGTGTAAAAAGGCCCTGTGTATCCAGGATTTTTTTTTTTCTGTTGCAGAAAAGTACTTGAATTAGTGAAATTGCATGCGAATTATTCTTCTTTTAAAAAAATTACGTTCTGTGATGAAAAATTATGTTCTGTATGCAGTTACATCAAAGATGGCTGGCTGAGAGTCTACAGAATCTACTTGATTTTGCAGAAACTGATTTTGAGATATTGTTTAATTTTGCCACCATACATGACAAGTGTGGTATCACACTTTTCTGTAGAGCCTATACCATGATAGTGTTTAAAGATAGTCAGTAAAGATTATTAATGTTTCTTTGGATAGTAATGAACCAAACACACACATTACAGTGCATTTTTAAATTAGTTTGAAAGCTGAATGAGTTATATCAAGGCCTCTATGAATAAAGCCTGTCTTTATGAGTTTGTAATAAGCAAATTTTTAAACGTTGCAGCCAGACTTTTTTTTCATTGCAGCCAGTTCTCTGCAGCCAAAGAACTCTATTCGTTTAATTAATTTTCATTAATGATTGCAAATTTTAAGGTTTTGACAGAGCTGGAAGTAATAGAAATGTAAGATGAGAAACAAATGATATTGTGAATTGAGTAATAAAGAGAAAAGTGATTTAATTTAATCCAGAGACCATTTGATTAAAGCAAGCTGAACTAAATTGAACACTTTATCATGCACGCTCTGTTTATTGATTTTTCTAGACTTGCCATTCATCTCATGCATTTGTAATTATATTTCAGAAGCAATACTTAATATCATTTGATGCACATTAATCCACATATGAGAAAATCAATTAGATGGTGTCATATACTAGACTCAAAAATGAAGTCATAGCATGAAGTGCTTTGGGCATGCAGCTCGAAATGTTCTTTTAGAAATGAAATTAAAAATGTTTTAAAGTTTACCCTAGTGTATATTTAAATAGAATTACTTGTATTACATGATATCAATAACCAATATGATTAGAAGATCACTGTAGTTACATTCCTTTAAATGATGCTCTGACTGTGAACATATACAGAAATTGAAAAGTACCCTTTTAGCTTGAAAAGGAGAATCAAGAAATGCAAAATGGTAGACCAGACAGAAAAGTCTAGGGTTATCATCATCATCGTCATCATCAGCACTATTACAACCTTATCATCACTGACCTTGAAATCCCCTTTAAATTTAAGCGCTTGAAAGATTAGAGCTGCTTTGGTAAAACACATAATGACGGCAGTCTAGCAAAGACAGCCTCTTGACACTGCAGGATCACAGCTCACAGCCTGTTCCACACCTGGGGTGGTTGAATGATATTAGTTTAGAATTAAAAAGATTTCCACTTGTGATGAACGAGATCATGTTTTTATTGCGTGTGACTTGAAAAAGGCTGTTGAAATTCTAGAGTAGAATTTATTGTCTTTAGAATTCAATTATTTACAAAGAGGTTGCTTTATCAAATGCTGTTCTTTTATGAACTGTAACACTGAAGATAGGAACAGAGGGCAATGTACAAATTCCATAACTGAATAAGTGGAGTGTTTGCTCAAATTAGGAAGGAGAATCTGGGCTTTGAAGCCACAAAAGACGCAACCATGAAAAGCAGTTGAGGAAAAAAAATCTATATTTACTGCTTAGTAATTTTTTTTAGGACTAAGAATTTGTTTGAGGAAGATCCTAGTGTGGCTACTGATGATTTAACTGAGAATAAAATGATTAACAATGACAATTTTTTTAAAATGAAATTTTCTAGATTTCTAGATGTGAATGCCTACCTAATATATATTTTTTTTGATAATAATAATAATAGTAATAATAATAAATATAGTATATTGTATCTATAGTTTATATTATATATAGTCTTCAACAGTTTAATAATTTCAATTCTGAAAATATTATGCTATTAAAAAATGTAATTTACCTAATCTAATTGTTTTAATTGACTATCTTTATTTTTTAATTAATTAATTAATTAATTAACAAAGTCATTTGAGCCAGGTAAAACATTTTTATTTAGGCTGTCAATCAACAAAAAATATTTTTTCCTGAAATGAATCATTAAAATCACAGAATTAATATTGAATCAACACAATCAAGTATTTAAATTCTAATACTTTTGTAAAATAGCATTTTTTAAGCTTGGAACACAGCTTCTCTCCTGTGAAGAACAGATTTCCAGATTTAGGACTTTCAGATTAAAAGGCATATTTCTTGATTCTCTTCTTTGTAAAATGTGAGTGGCAGGTTTGAACAATTAAACAAAGCATTAGTTACCTTCTCACTTACAGGTTTTGTTATTTGCCCTGAGCACCACACTCCTGTAATATAGTTTGGTGAGGTCCTGTAGAGATAGTATTGGTAGTGTGTTTTGCTTTGAGGTGATTTGTCAAAAACAAATACTTCTGTGGTAATTACAATTGGCTTTGCAAACTGTGCAGATAACATTTGTTTTCTACAAAGATCTATCAAGTGATCTTTTAAAGTGAAACGTCCTTCCTAAAATTTTAAAAGGATGGTTCGGTTTGATGGCACACACGTCACCCCAAGTCATAGGTAACTGGTCAGCTGTCACAGGAAGTTGACAAAATGCTGTGTTGAACTTTAAATGAATTAATCACAAAAAAAATTAACTAATTCAATTTGACAGCGCGGGGGGCACGGTGGCTTAGTGGTTAGCACGTTCGCCTCACACCTCCAGGGTTGGGGGTTCGATTCCCGCCTCCGCCTTGTGTGTGTGGGGTTTGCATGTTCTCCCCATGCCTCGGGGGTTTCCTCCGGGTGCTCCGGTTTCCTCCCCCGGTCCAAAGACATGCATGGTAGGTTGATTGGCATCTCTGGAAAATTATCCATATTGCGTGAGTGAATGAGAGTGTGTGTGTGCCCTGTGATGGGTTGGCACTCTGTCCAGGGTGTATCCTGCCTTGATGCCCGATGACGCCCAAGATAGTTCGGATAAGCGGTAGAAGATGAATGAATGAAAGAATATTTAAATGTTTTTTTGTTGGATTTAAAGGAGAATGCTCAACAACTTTATTCAACTTTGTAACATTTAACTTCATTGTGATAAAGAGACCTGCAACAGATAACCTGTTAAATAGATCTGAATTTGTTGCCATCACTATGACAACAAATGATTCTGTTTTAAAATATATGCAGTACATTTTCTTACATGTGTTGCGCTGCATCTTTTTCCACTGTGTGGATTAATCTGACAGCTGCAGGTAATAAACAGTCAATGAGAATTCAGAGCAGCATCCCAGACCACACTTTATGCTATCGATTGGATTTTTTAAATGTAAGAACTAAACATTACTCATTAAACACACCATATTAGACAATAGCCCAATAGCTAAAACACTTTAATTACTAGCTAACGATACAATTGTCCCAGTGAGAATAAATCACCTGCTGGTTACAGTGTAGACTTCTTTCAGCTCGGGTGTAATGATGTTTGATGTGTCTGAGGTGGCGTACGTCAAATGCGTTCAAATTTCCCACCGAGTCTGACCCGAGATCCCTGACACACTATTAACTTTGAATAACTGTTTCAAGGGTTGTCGGGATGACAGAACATCTGATTATGCAGCATTTCTTCTTCAGTTACTAACTAATCCTGGACATTTTATTAGTTCATTTTTAAAAAACATAAATCCAATGTACTGTGGCTTTACTATCAGCTAAATATTCTGTAGCAAAACAGCACTATTCCTTTAGAAAGTGCTTGCTGCAAAAATCCCTTTATATACTCAAGAGTTTTTATTGTCCTGTCTTGCAAATGAACAGCTACTGTGAGGCCTCGCTCTTATTAAAAGACCAACATATCTCGTTCAGTGGATCAGGGAGTTCTTAATCACAACCATTTATTGCTTTAATAATTTAGACACCAAAACATCCACAGACAAGAGCCAGTGAAACTTCAGAGCCTGCATTACTGCTAAGCATATGCAGCAAATCCTCACAGGTCTCTGCCAAGAAAGGAAGCAGAGAGCTCTGTGCAAGAAACATATCTATGTGCTAATTTGATAAGATATGCTAACAAATTGCCTGAAAGGATGGCTGTGATTTTCAGATTATATTTTCCCCTTATGGGTAGAGCACAGTTTTGGCCAGGCAGTGAGATGAGCCTTTGATTGTTTCTGAGTCTCTCTGGTCCTATCAAGAAGATAGAGCAGGAATTAGTGTCCAGCACTGTGTGATATTGTATCAAGACCGCTGTGTTTGCCAGCCAAGAAGAGCCCATCAGAACAGGGAGGGATTGTGTCACTGACTACAACATTGAAGAATGGCTTACTGAGAGGTTGATATTTGAGAACACACAGTAAATAATTGATGGAATACTGTTAACACTGTACCAAACTGTCCTGTTTTTCTCAACTAGGTGATGCTCTGTATTCGTTAACTGTACCAGTGCATGCATATGTATGTATTTGACCAATACGTTGCAATGAGCCATCTGTGTGTTTTTCTCTAACAGATTTAACTCCTTCTATATGTTTGTGTGTGTGTGTGTAGGATGCGGGAGAGGGAGCTGTGGTGCGTGGGCAAGAGAGTGCTGCTGCTTGGCGTCTGCCTGCTGTCTCTATGGGGGCAGCTGAGCCTGGCCTCCTCACACCGCAGCCACATTGGTGAGTCACACACATACTAATAATTCTCAATAACAGAAACACCACTTAATAACTTCAAGCTTAGTGATGAACTACTGAGCCACAGCTGAAGGGATGCTGGTTATGGACCTGGCCATCATGTGCTTGGAATGTCTTTTTACTGCTGCAAACTCACTCATTTAACCTCCACTTAACCTCTGTTTGCTATCAGACCTACAAAGAATGAACAAAAGATCCCACATCCCAGCGTAGTGAGTCAGATACAGTGGTACAGTGCTGCCTACTGTTAGTGTCACACCAGTGAACATTAACACTAGACACACACAAATACATCATCTCAGCATGCTGTTCTTCCAAAGTATTTAATTTGAATATTGCAGAAAGGTAATTTAAACATGTTGGACTATGGTGAATGTGACCATAAAGCAAAACACACAAGCAATATAATTCAGGAGTGCAAATAAAAAAACTACATTTTCATATTCTATTTAATTTTCAGTCTTGTATTTGGCATTTTTGAGGATTTTATGAGAGAAATCATCCGTATAAACATGATATTTCAAATCATAAAGAGCAGATTTAGGATACGGTGGAACTGTGAAGGCTAAAGAGGGGCTTATTGGCCCCAACTGTAAATCTCTTGTTTGCTGGAGAATAGGTACCAAAGGCATCGATGAGGTCCCACTGAATGAGTGAAGGAGAAGGAGGAGAGAGAGAGAGAGAGAGGGCGAACAAGGGGGAGGAAGGAGGGGAGACCCCGGGCTAAAGGTGGAAGCTGTGACTTCACATCACAATAATGAGCTGCATCCACAGGGGCAAACAATGGCAGTGCAGAAGCCTGAAGTGGGAATTATGACGAATTCAACCAAGGCCAACAAAGACATAGTGACAGCTTAACAATATACACAAATCCTCCATTGATTGGCTACATGAATTTTAGTGAAGACATGTTTTGTGATCACACGCCAGGAGCCTTTGCAAAGAGCCATTGGGGACAATGTGAAGAGGCAGCAGCAATTAATCTTGCCTTCCTGAGCCAAAGGGCAGCTCTAAATAAAATCACACAGCATTTCAGGAGCTGCGACAAAGATAGCAACAAGTTAAAGGGACCCCATCTTTCTCCCGGCAATGCTATATGTGTGGTGTTGGCAGTAAAGTCTGTGATTGATTATGGTGAGGATGCCCAATCACTCAGCCCTCAGTGGGAAGAAGGAGCTGCTTTCCAAGCTGCCAGAGCTCCAGGGCTCCTGGCTAACACTGAGCTAATCACATATTTAGTCCCAGTGGTGTTTTGAGGTCACGCCAAGGTGTACCTGTAAACAGACCTCTTTAGCCCCACTGCCTAGAGATCTTGGGACCTGCTGCCATTTGGACACTTCATACAGTACTCTCCCTGCAACCTTAAGAGATTACAGATAACATACTACCACTGTAGCAGTGCCAGAACTTGTTATCCAGCCATGACAGGAAAAAGGACACAAACACACACACACACACCCACACACACACATATCTACAGTATATATACATTTCTTAAGAGTAACACCTACACACCTGCTTATGTGTGCATGTACATATCAAGTGTTTTAGTTCACTTCAAAAAGTGTGATCTCACTGACTTTGACTGTGTCGTTTGCTACAGCATTGCTTGGTGGACTGATTAGAGTATTTAAGAACTCCTGGGATTTTCACACACAACAGTTTCTAAACTTTACACAGAATGGTGCAGAAACAAAAATCATCAAATGAGCATCAATTCTGAGAGGGGGTAACCGCAATGATGGGAGAGATCAGAGGAGAGGAAAGCAAGACTAGCTTAAGCTGACAAGAGGGTTATAATAACTCAAGTACACACTCTATACAACCACGGTTAACAGAAAAGAATCCCAGAATGCATAATCACATTGTTCTGGCCTTGGATATATAAAAAAAGAAGAAAAAGAAGAGAAAAGAAGAAGAAGGATGGTGGAACCATTGACGGTCCATTGAAGATAAGTCTGTTGAGGAGTCATTCCCAATTCTGTCACTGTCTATAATTAAAGATGGATCTTCTAATGCAAACACAATACTGCAAACTTGGTGTACTTTTCTTACTGATGAGGCCATCAGCACAGACCATATTAATTATTACTGGTCTCTGATATATTTGTCTTCTTACTTAGGTGCACCAAAGAGCACAGAAACAGGCAGGAAATTAAAATGAGTATTTCATTTTGTAAAATAACGACATCCAGACTTCTGTCAAAAATCCTCCTGGGATTCATCAATAAAGATTATATGGATGTAAACCATAGTATTTCTCACATAACAGATTTACAGAATACTCTATACTGGCTATTTTTATACTCTATACAGGCTTTTTGGTCCTGGTAATTTACAACCTTTTGAGAGGTAGTCCAACATCTTAACCACTGAGCTACCACTTTGTCTTCACTTATAATATACTAATCAAACATTTTCTGAGGGGGAGCCACCGGATTGAAAGTGTAAGTGAAATAAAACAGGCTTAAAAAACACTGTAGGCACTCATCTGATAAAACCTGACAGCTGCTGTCTTTACTGGAGACACAAACCTACAGCAGATGCCCTTTGTTAATTTGTGTACATGAGGAAATTTGTACCACAGGTAGTGGGAAGCAGACAATGACATAATTGTTTATTGGACTAAAATTAACTTGTATTTTAGCAAGGATTTCTCACACATTGCTGTATTACTATTATGGTGCATTCTCAACTCTTAAGCCCAAAAAATGTCATATGAATTTATTTATGGTCAAATTATTGCTGGTCTAACAGTGAGCACCCATGCATACAGGGGAATACAGCATGCCTGGTTTGCATCTTTACTTGGGATTTACTTGCTATCTTACTTTGTCTAGCTCAACCAAGTCCTTCATTACAATTCTCTCTCTCTCTCTCTCTCTCTCTCTCTCTCTCTCTCTCTCTCTCTCTCTCTCTCTCTCTCTATGCATGCATGCTACTATGCTACCTGTTAAATGTTGTAAGTTGATTTAAACTTAAAAGCACAAAAGTCTGTATTTTGTGCATTTGATGAATTCTTCACTGATTAGTTGTTCATTTTCCACATACAGTAATGATCAAAATAACTGCAAACAGGAAAGGTACTTTGAATATAAATGGCAGCAACAGCTGCAGTTCTGTAATTATTAGTCCTTTTTTCAAGTATCAGCCTTCCCCTTTCTCTGTTTTTAATCACATTGCTATCTCTACAGGCAGCTCTTGTCTGGCTAACTCATCTGGCCTGTATGTGGTCTAATCATTCATCTGACCTACAGCTATTTCTCATTACTAACCTCTCATTATCACCCATTGAGACATGTGGCTGGATGGCCTGTGATGCAAAGCAGTGTTGTTTTCCTGTTTTGGATATGAATTAATAGGGAACATAATGATTTTATAGATGAAAACTATAAGTTGCAAATGACAGTGACATGGTGTCTGTTACTGGGAGGAGTGAACCAATTTGCCTTCAGCAAACCTTTATAGTTCCTTAATACAACTTTTTACAGGGCTCAAATACATGGTCAGAGGGCACAATGCTTAGGCTAAACCCATTCATTGTCTTGTACTTTTCTTATAATGGTAATATTGCAGTGAAAGTGTGTTCAGGGTAATGACTTTAGAGAAGATGAAAAAGCCGTTAATGTAAAATGGCATGTAAAAAGCCTATTCATTTGGCTATTTCAAATCTTGTTTAATATATGAAACCAGCTATAACTGTGCCAAGGCTAGATTAATAGGGGGCATTTATGCTCTCCTGGAGAGTACATTATACTATTCGATTACTAATTCTGGCAAAAAGTAAATATAATATGTGTAGTGACTACAGTATAATATAGTATTTAATATACAGCACAACAATTCTTATCCTTAAAAGCCTGCAATAGGCTTACTGCTGTGTCCTTCTTGTTCTCTTTTTTCTCCCTGTTTTAATGTGATGGTAAGATGCTCCCAGCTAGTCGTTTGAGCTCAGTGAAACAGAATGTTCTTGAAGTCGAGTGAAATAGAACGTTCTAAAATGAGGTCTATCAATCGTCTCTGTAGTCACTTCATTACATTCCCCAGTCTGATTCACTGCAGGAACGAACTGCTCAACATGGTACCCTGAGCACGCCTTAAAAGAAGAGGCAAGCAAGGCGGAACCTTCTTGGTCATGAAATTTAAGAGTACTAAAACTGCTCATCTGCTGTCTACATTGCCCAAAGTAGAGAGTTCTGCTGGCAATTTGGAGGAAATGTTATTCAAACATACACCTGTCTGGTGACTCCAAATGACAGAGTGCTAAATTGCTGTGGAATAATGTAATGAAAATAACGAAAAAATGAAATAGTCTGTGCTTGAAAGCAGTGCTAAAGAAGTGCTAACTTGGAGTGTGCAGTGATTATGTCTATTAGAGAGGCAGCAGTATGTTAATGACTCTTGAACTGGGTTAATGTAATTTATAATTCACACTTATTTCTGGCATATAATACTTTACTCACTAGGTCTTTGTTTACATTTCTTAATGATTAGCTCAACCTTGACAATTGCAGTGACCAGTGACAATTATGCATATACACACACACACACACACACACACACACACACACATTGTATATATATATAATGAATTAGATATAATTATAATTATATCATGATATAACTCATGATAAAATAGCCCCCTCTGGCAGTTCTAGGTTTTTATTAATCAGGGCCTGAATTACAATTGTTCTCACTAAATTTTATAAACAAAGAACTAACCTCACATAACCACAAAAGAATGTGGTCTTTTTTCCAGTATGTGTTTTTTCAGAAAGTAAATCTTTTCATTACATAGATTTATTGATCAGTATAATGTAGGCCCACTTTTAGTAAGAGTGACTTTGAGTCAGCATTTTCTGTAAGGGACTATGTCTGTATTTTGGCCCACTATTCTGTACAACATTGTTTCAGTGTATTGATGTTTGAGGGCATTTGTTTATGCACAGCTTGTTTAACACCACAGAATCTCATTTGGGTTGAGGTCTTGATTTTCCAACACCTTGATATTTTTCTTCTTTATCCAGTCAGACATTGATTTGGTAATGTGCTTGGTATCATTTTCCTGTTGCATGAACCAATTTCAGCCCTGCTTTAGCTGTTTGAGAGATGGCTTTACATTTGTCTCAAGAATATTCTGATTTAAAGTGGAGTGTATCATTGTCTCAGTGACGGCAAGTTTCCCAGGTTTTGTGGCTGCAAAACAATTCCAGATCATCACGCCTCCACCACCATGCTTGACAGTTGGTTTGAGGTGTTTGAGGTGATATGCTGTATTTGTTTTTTGCCAAACATGGTGATGTGCAAGATGACCAAATTCCTCCACCTTGGTCTCATCATTCCAAAAGGATATTTTTTCTGGAACTTTTGTGTTTATTTATTTTGCAAACCTAAGTCTTGTGTTTATATCTGTTTTAGAGAGAAGGGGCTTATCCATAATTGTTCAGTCTTTTTCTGATTATGAACATAAACATTTAACCTGCTTACAGTCACCTGTATGTCACATGTTGTAGCTCTTACAGTATGTCTGTGTGAACATAAACTGAAGTTGCTAGGAACCTCATTCCTGGAAAGACCGGCAAATGTCGTAAAGGCTCTTGATATATAAACAACCGTTCTTACTGTAGAATGGTCACATGTTGACCATTCAAAGTGTTTGTAACAACAGTTGCTACTCTGAGGTCATTGCTAATGTCCTTAATTGGCATGATATAGACATACAAATGAGTGATACAGAACACCAAACTGCCATAAGTTAAACTTTTATAAAGGTAGCCACACTTCTTGGTGATGAACTAATCTTCTGCATTTTAATAGTAACACCTGTCTGTTAATTATGTTAAAAGATGTTAGAAAGGTGTTTTTGTTTGTTCTCACCTCGTTTATGAGTGTTTCTTTACAATTTGACTACAATTGTGATTTTTTTTGTCATCTGAGGTTAATTTTTTCCTTACAGAAGATGGCTAGGACCACAAAATTTAATTTAGACCCTGGCAATTGAAGAAGGATGGGAAGTAATGTTAAATGGGAAGTAATGGCTTGAGATTTTCCAGTTTAATGACAATTTCAAAAACATGCTAGTATGTGAATTGGCTATTCTAAATGACCTCAGGTATGAACGATTGTGTAATTATGCATGTCCATGGTGACCTGCGATGGACTGGTGGGCCATTCAGGGTGTATTCCTGCCTCAAACGTAATGTTCACAGGATAGGCTCTGGATCTACCATGGCCCTAGGCAGAATAAAATAGTTACTGAAGATGAATGAAAGAGTGAATAAAAGCTCTGGTGTTGAAGCAACTCAAATGATACCATTCTTAAATAATAAATAATAAAAAATCTCCAAACCCTTTGCCAGCTTGACTCAATTTCAGAGTTCCTGATGTTGTGCTTGAGCATTACATTGTAGTGCCTTTTTCTTTGTTACTTTTTGATTCCTCACCTCTTTGCCAATACACCATTTCTTACAAGATTATCTGACCTGATTACCATACCACCCGCATCTGATTTGAGATGTAACTGGCATGTTAGGCATAAGATGGCAAGGGAAGCTGATAGGTGTTTTTTTTTTTTTTTTTACAGACGTTGTATGCCTGATGACATCTCAGCTGTCAATCATGCTAGGAAGAGGCTTGGAGGACTGGGTGTATGTGTGTGTATGTGTGTGTGTATGAGAGATGTAAAACACTACTGACACTTCGAGGGTGGGAACGACTTGCTATTTAGAGCAAACATGACTGGCATATCAACTCAGGCAGCGTGCATATGTGTGAGGGGTGGCAGAGTGCGATGGGAGTGCAGAACTCTCCATACCCCAGCTTTATTGTACTCTCTGCCTGATGGTGTACATTTACCTAAACAGATGCTCTATTAGCTGAAATAAATAAGTATTTTGAAATCATGCTATATAAAGTTGTGTATATGATTTTAAAAACATCATTTGTACATGTTATATTTCATGGTGCTGTTTTTAAGCTTGTTTTTTAGAATCCTCTTCAAGCATAACTAGAGCTATGACCTACTTGATTTACAGTTGGACATTAATATTGATCATGTTCATTTAATAGGCAAAATTGATAGCCTTGTCACTTCATATGGATAGGAGCTTACTTAATTTAGGTCTTACTTGATTGACTGACTTACAGTAGGGTCAAATGAGACTTTATGAGTCACAAGGAATGCAAAATGGTGCAGTAGGGTTCTGTTTTAGGCCTCCAAATTGAAACTAAAATCATAATTACTATAATCTAACCCCCACTGGACATACTTGACAAAGAGCTGTTTAGACATGTAGATTCCAAACACAGTGTTGCTTTCAACACCCAGTTATATATAGCCATTTGGTTTGATTTAGCATTAAGAAAAACTGCATGAAAGACATATTATTCCTGAAGGATTGATGGTCAGTATGATATACTGGACAAATCTGATTATTATTAGTACTGTATATACTAAGACATATTCTAAGCCAGTGTGAATCTGATAAACCAGTACACATTTTCAAAATTTATAGATTGGACCAGTGTAAGATGTGAACTACTGTAGCTCACTGTGCCTTATTGCTGATCCCTTGAAGCTGTTTAGCCAATCTCAAACAATTCTCAGCTGAGACAGGCCTAGTATTATGCTGGAGAGTCACTCAAACTTGAGAAAAATAAGAAATTTATTTTATGTTGAACCAAACTTTGAAATACTATTCCAGAGTACATTATGAACACAATCTTTATAGGTTTTTAATACCCATACAAGCACATTTAGCCAGGTTTTTCCATTAATAATAATCATTTTCATTATTGGTCTAAATTTTCATAGGTTTAGATCCATCACATCCATTTATTAAAACTTTGTTAAATCTGTTAGTTATGTTCACAGAACGCAATTCGAAAATATTGCATGTTGGTTGTTTAGAACTGAAATGTGTTGCTATGTTAAATGATACTTTTCTAGATCAGATGGTGTTGTTTTGGCTGAAGCCTGGAGTGATTCTCTTCAGCTTCACTTCCTCTCACCAATTGCAAGGCATGTTAGCTGTGCAGTGATGAAAATACTTGTGTGCTCTCCGTTAGTTTCAGGGCACTGCTTTTTTCCCTTAAAGAGAAATGTAATAACATTCAGAGCATTGACTGAGTTGGTTGCGTGATTCCTCAAGGAAAGGCCATTGATCAGAAGTTTGGAAATGAATGGTCCAGAAGTTTCCTGGTGCCCTGAGTGGTATGCTGTAGTATTTTAGCTCAGTGTGTTTCGCTTCTTCTTTTTATTTTTATCTCTGCTAATTTACTTTTAACGCTGAGCCTACATTGCCAATAGTGTCAAAGCAACAAAAAGCTGACAGCATGTGTCATGCCTGCTATAGAACTCCTGCCTTCAAATGTGTTCCTCTATAATTTATTCATACTTGCTTCTATTGTGTATCTTCCTGTTGTGTTGAATTTGAGCTTTTTTATAGAGCAGTTTGGAACTGTGCTTGGATGCAGGTCTGATTTGGAAGCACTGACTGGACTCCACATTAGCTCTGTCTAATCACAGACTGGTGACTAGGTGGAACCTAAACTCTTATATCTCACTGGCAAAGGATTTCAGCCCAAGCCTCCATTCCTCAGCGGGATAGAAGACAAAGACACAGCCTAGTAAAGAGTATTTGATGTGACATCTATTCATTTGGGTTTTTTTTTTAGAGCCAGGCTGAATGACTGCTTTTCCTTCTCTTCCTCATCCCCTTTGCTCTAATTGTGTAACTGGAGCTGCAAAGAGCCCGGCTGTTTGATCTCCCTACTCCATGTACCACAGATGGCCAACTCCTTCATCGCTTCATAACAATTTCATAAGTGACTTGCTGTAAATTGCCACGCCAATGCCTGTGGTAATTGGGTTGCCACTCTGCTCCTCTCACTTGCATGCTTAGCTAGGGAGAAAAGGAGAAAAAAAGCATTTTTTCTTGTTCACTGCTGCCACACTGAGTAATAAGTGTTAGGACAGATGGAGGGAAAGTGAATTTGACTCTCTCATCTTCACTGATTTCCTCAGAGCAAGTACAGTACTCTCCCTTCCACCAAGGTAGCAGTGAGAAGTTTCTTTTAATGTGGTCATACATTTATTGTTGTATTTATTGAGCTTGAGCACTGATCTCTACTGACCATGTGTTCCATACATATTTTACTGTGCACAAAGAAAATCAATGATTAATGGCCTTTTATTGAAATGAATATAACACATTTGGTGCAGGTTATCATAATTGAGCTCATGTCATAGGTTAACATGTGTAGCTTATATTAAGGAAATTCAACAGTTCAACAGTAAGTGCCAGCTGTGGTTGTTATGTTAAAATGTAAGGCATACTGTAATTAGATTTACAAAACATGATCAACAGTGCCAAACAAATGCCACTGCACAGCTGTGCCATTTGCTTGGAAAACATAACATGCCCTGTGCTTGTCTGATATAGTCAGCACAGTGTCTATGAATACTTCATGATGTTACTTTACTTGCTGAAGACAAAATCAATATGTACCATCCTCCTTTATTGAGCCTTGCATATTGATGAGGGGAACACACAGTGCCTGAGTCTTTATTGCAACCGAGAACATATTTTCGTAGTACATGTTAGGTTTTGAACAACGCGGTACTGGAAGACGAGAGAGAAACGAGAGTGCGTATTTTTGCTTGACTGAGCAGCTGAGGCTAATGTGATCTGCCAGCTCCAGCTTACCTTGTAAAAAGCCTAAAACTTTCTCCACTGGCCTATACATATTTGTTACTGGTATGAACTTACTGCACTCAACACTGGATCACTGAGTTCAGTAGATATTTTAGATTCACCTTAGTAACATCTACAACTCCACCTATTGTTCCTATATCAACTGAGCTGGATTATTTATTTTTCATTTACTTAAACTATACAGGGTCTAGTAACAGCAATGAAGTCTTTCCATAAAAATCAAATGATATACACTAATCAGCCATTACTTAAAACCCCTCACAGGTCACCTGAATAACATTGATCATCTCATTACATAGGTTACATACTGGTCATGTTCTCATAGTTAATGTGTTGAAGGCAGATAAAATGGGCAAGCATAAGAATGTGAGAGACTTTGACAAGTGCCAAATTGTGATGGATAGAGTCAGGGCATCTCAAAAGCAGCAGGTCTTGTGGGGTGTTCCCAGTCTGCCTTGCTTAGTACTTACCAAAATGGTCCAAGGACGAGCAAGGTGTGGTAAGCGAAGATTAGCCTGTCTGATCCAGTTTTATAGAAGAGCTAATGTAGCACACAGTGCTGAAAAAGTTCATGTCATTGTTTGTTAATACCTTGTTAAACCACACAACACATTACAACATGCTTTGTATGGGGCTGCAAATCAGTCAGAGTGCCCATGCTGACTCCTCGACCAAAAGCATCTACAATGGGCATGTGAGCATTAGAACTGGAATGTAAAGCAATAAAATGCAAAGCAATAGAATGACCTGGTATGATGAATCATGTCATGTGAAAGCCAGTGTTTGTGTATGTTGCTTACCTAGGGATGAGATGGCATTAGAAGGCACTTTGGAAAGAAGGAAAGCCAGAGGAGGGAGTATGATGTCCTGTTTGGAAACCCTGGGTTCTGGAACACATGTGGATGTTACTTTAATACATACAACCTACCTAAATATTTTTGCAGACTAAGTAAACCCCTTCATGGCAAAGATAATCCATAATGGCAGTGGCCTCTTTCAGCAGGATAATGCTCCCTCCCACATTGTTGTTTTAGGACTTACAAAAGCTGCTAATATATTTGTGTCAGATACCATAGCACACCTTCAGAGGTCTTGTGAAATCCATGCCTCAGTGGCTAAGAGCTGATTTGGTGGCACAAAGGAGGCCTAAACAATGATAAATAGACAGATAGACAGACACACAGACAGACAGATAGACAGACAGATAGACAGATAGATAGATAGATAGATAGATAGATAGATAGATAGATAGATAGATAGATAGATAGATAGATAGATAGATAGATAGATAAGAACTTGATAAGAACTTCATTGTCATTGCATAGTACTGGTGCACAACAATGAAATGCCCTTTAACATCTAACTTGCTATTGAATAAGTAACAGTAAGAAATATTAGGCAGGTGGATTTAATGTTATTGCTGATCAGTATAAGGCAAACATCAAATTTGTCAACATTGCACTATAGTTAAGAAATTGCAGCATGTCATTCTGAGCTCTGAGTACATGCTCTTACATTTTACCTAATATGATGCTGGGCAAACACAACACACCGCACTTTTGGCAACACAAAGCCTGTGGTCCTTTTCTTGCTGCAGTCAAAGGAAAAAGTGGCTATGTTATGGTAATTTGATATGAGCACAGAGGGTGGTTATAGATTTTTTTCCCCCTATTAATACTGCATGTGCACAAACTGTTTAGGTATAAGCAACCATTCACAGCTCCAAAAAGCTGACTGACATGCCCCAAAAGAAACTTAAAGCGGGGAAAAAGCCTGTGTGATCTTACTTGCATCATACAGAGAGCTGCAATGTATTCTTGGTTTTATGTTTAAGTATCCTTTACCCTTGTAATGTCACACAGTTCAGAGTTAGATGCTCTAACCAATTATATCACATTCATGGGAAACTGTGTGGAGAGAAAGGGTTGGCGACTTCCTCTGACAAATGTCAGAAAGAAAAAGTATTTTAGAATACTGCTGAATATCAGTACATTTGCAAATGTATATCTTGGGTGGTTATAAAAATACCTAGACAACCTTTTTCTCTCACATATAAAGCTGTGAGGTTATATTGCCACTGTTGTTTACTTAAGAATGTCTTCAGTCTTTTATTTGCTTCATTTTATTGACTCATAGAAAATTCCTCTATGTTCACTCACTGAACACTTTATTGGGAATACCTACACACCTATTGTTTCATGCAATTATTTCATCAGCCAATCATGGTTCATGGTCACATTTTACCCATCTTCTAATAGCTACCAGTATGATAATGCACCATGTCACAAAAATGTCTCTGGTTTCCAATATGTCTGAATCCAACACATGGAATCGCATGATGCAATTATGTCAATGTGGACCAGAATTTCAAAGGAATGTTTCCAACATGCCATGTAATGCAAATTTGAAGCTGTTTGAGAGCTAAGAGAGACTCTACCCAGTATTAGTAATATGCTCAGTGAGGACACTTAAATGCAATGCTCCTGTAAGGAACTTAAATTAAAAAGTTTATAAAAGAAAGAATTAAGTGTAAATAAACGGAACTGATTAGAAGTGAAAGATTATGTATTAAATGAATACTAAAATGTGTATATTGCAAATGACATAAAACAATTATAGGCATTGTCCAATATTATATACATTATAATAATGTATATAATAATATAAACAATATAATACAATATAATAATATATAAACAATTATATACATTGTCCAATATGCCTATAATGCCTTTATGCTATGCAATATATATATATATATATATATATATATATATATATATATATATATAAAAATATAAAAATATATAAAAAAAAAAATATATATATATATATATATATATATATATATATATATATATATATATATATATATATAAAATCTCAGTATACTGTCATTTAGAAAGTATTAAATATTGTCATGTTGCAGCCTGATACTACAATCGTTCAAATTATAATTTAATACTCAGTACCTCATAATGACAAAGTGAAAACATAATTCCAAAAATCTTTGCAAATGTATAAAAAAGGAAAAACTTAAGCATTCAGACCCTTTGCAGAAACTCCTGAAATTTAGCTCAGGTGCTTCCCATTTCTTTTGATCATTGCTGAGCTGTTGCTACATCTTGATTGGAGTCCACCTACGTTAAATTAAATTGATTGGACATAATCTTGAAAGGGGGGGCAAGGTGGCTTAGTGGTTAGCACGTTCGCCTCACACCTCCATGGTTGGGGGTTCGATTCCCGCCTCCGCCTTGTGTGTGTGGATTTTGCATGTTCTCCCCGTGCCTCGGGGGTTTCCTCCGGTTACTCCGGTTTCCTCCCCCGGTCCAAAGACATGCATGGTAGGTTGATTGGCATCTCTGAAAAATTGTCCGTAGTGTGTGATTGCGTGAGTGAATGAGAGTGTGTGTGCCCTGCGATGGGTTGGCACTCCGTCCAGGGTGTATCCTGCCTTGATGCCCAATTACGCCTGAGATCACAGGCTCCCCATGGCCCGAGGTAGTTCGGATAAGCGGTAGAAAATGAGTGAGTGAGTGAATAATCTTGAAAGGTCTCACAGCTCACAATGCATATCAGAGCAAAAACCAAGCCATGAAGTCAAAGGAACTGCCTGCAGAGCTCAGAGACAGGATTGTTGCAAGATCTGAGGAAAGCTACAAAATATTTTTGATTCACTGGAGATTCCCTAGAGCTCAGCGGCCTTCTCAAATGGAAAAAGTTTGGTACAACCAGGGCTCTTCCAAGAGCTGGTCTCTTGGCCAATCTAAGCAATCAGAATGTGAACTCAATGGACACTTTCAGAGACCTCCATAGATCCTGTGTGGAGATGGGACAATGTTCCAGAAGGATCACTACAGCCCTCCACCCTTCTGGGCTTTATGGCAGAGTGGTTAGATAGAAACTTCTCCTTAGTACAAAACAGATGAAGGCTCAGATGGAGTTTGCAAAAGAATTACCTGAATAGCTCTCAGACTGTAAGGAACAAGATTCTCTGGTCTGATTAAACCAAGATGGAACTGTTTGGCCTCAATTCTAAACTGTAGTTCTTGAGGAAACCAGGCACCACTAATTACCTGCCCACTACCACCCAAACAGTGAAGCATGTTGGTGGCAGCATCATGCTGTTGGGCTGTTTTTTTACAGCAGTGCAGATTGGTCAGGTTTGAGGAAAAGCTGAATGTACAAAGATATTATTTATAAAAAAAGCTTTCAGGTCCTCAGACTAGGCTGAAGGTTCACCTTCCAGCATGACAACAACCCTAAGCACACGGCCAAGACTACACAGGAGTGACTTAGGGACAACTCTGTAAATGACCTAAAGTTCCCCAGCCAGAACCCTGTCTTGAACACTATTAAACATCTCTGAAAAGACCCAAAAATGGCTGTCCACCAATGGTCCCCATACAACCTGACCAAGCTTGAGAGGATTTGTGCCAGAAAAGCCCCCAGTCCAGGTGTGCAAAGCTTGTTGCGTCATACCCAAAAAGACTTGAGGCTGTAACTGCTGCCAACGGTGCCTTAACTAAGTACTGAGTAATGCGTCTGAATACTTGTGTACATGTGATTTTTCAGTTATTTCTTTTAAATAAATTTGCAGACATTTCTAGAATTCTGTTTTCACTTGGTAATTATGGGGTAATGATTGTAGATTGATGAGAAAAAAATTTATTCAAACAATTGTGGACTTAGGCTGCAATGCTGCAAAATCTTAAATAAATGAAGGGGTCTGAATACTTTCTAAATACGCCGTACATTATAATAATCAAGGCATCACACTTATATGCAATCTTGTATATATTTTAATTGTGTTAAATCTGAAACTAGTTAAATAGTTAACTGTTGATTCTGGAAATTAATCTTTATTGCAAAAAAAAAAAAAAATCTTTTTTAGGTGTCTCAGCCAATGTCGTAACAGATAGACTTTATGGTTGCACACCATCTGTCCAAACACAAGGCTTAATGAGAATGCTACTCTATCACCAGCAGATTCTGATATTATGTTTTGTGTCTTGTGTTGTTTGTTTGTTTTAAACCAGCTAATTAAAGCCAGTTTTCTATCTTGGATCTATTTTTTCCAGCTTTCCAGACAGAACATTTCCTGCTATAATTTCTGCCAGATTAGAGATTATGCTAAAAAAAGAAAATTATGCAGGCTTTAATATACTAATAATGTACTTATTAATGTACATTAATAATGTACTTTTCTGAGAGGTGAAGAATCAAACTGTATTCATTCTACGGAAGGAAAACATATTTATTAGCATATCATTGGAAGTCGTTAGTATAAATGTAAAAATATATATGAAATAAAAAAACTTGCTTTTTATTTGAATTATGTTAACACTGCTAGAAAGATGGATTGCGATACACATTTGTGAAAATTGAATTATAAAGAACTTTCAATGAAAATATATTCAGAAAGTAAGAGATAATTACTAATAATTTATAACTGCTACACAATCCCCTTTAGTAACCAATGGACATCAACACTAATGGAGTATTTATGGAAGATCATAATGAACTATAATGTGTTAAAGTCTTTCACTCTGACTGGTCAGTGGCAATGCAGTGTTCAGTGCTTGATATGCTAGAAATCCTTATTGGTTATGTAAGTAGTTATAAATAAACATTAATAAACACGTTATAATTGTGGCAATCAGTGAGACAATCTGCTGTTGTGCTCCCTATAGTAACAAATATATACAGTTTTTGCTGCAAGTAATGAATAATTACTTAGCAATCAAGGATCAGCAGATTTGAATGAAGAAGTGTTTGTGAAGCACTGAACTCCTGGAGGTCTGGAGCCCAGTGCCAGTCTATATTAATGTTAGATCCTAGCCCTTTGCTTCTCCCATGCCTTATGCATGCTCCCTGACTTGCTAGTTGATGACCGGCCTAAGTGCTTTAAGTGAAATCTATTGATCGTAGGTGCTGCATGGCATAGAAATTTTACACAAATGTCAGAGCAAAGACACTACACCCTCTTAGAAAGGTCATGAAGCACTGGGATGATGTCATCAAGCAAAGATTCTCATTGCTCGTACAGTATGAGAGAAATTTTCACACTGGGTATTTGTGCTTCTCTTTCTGCACTTCTCCCAACATGCTGGGTCTGGGGCTAGAATTCACTCTTTTCCTCTCTTTTAGTAAAAGCCAAAGCCATGTTAGAACCAGCAGACCTGTTTAGAGGTCAATAACCCATGTTTCCAGTGAGACATCTCCCAAGGTAACCCAAACCTATTCTTTGATCAGAAATGAAAGCATTTTGTGATTTTTTTAACAGCTGCTGATAATTTTGTAATTTGGTATACAGATGATTATTTAAGGGTTCATCGATCCATCCCAAAAAAACAAGGAACATGCCCTCCTATTCCCTCAACATTCATCACCTAAAAACAAACTTAGACTATTCAGTCTGTGACTGTTGAAACTTTCTAAATTAAGTTTCACCTTATGAGCTTTGGGCTAGGAGATAATCACACAAAAAATAACTCCCTTCACCCATACATGCTCACACCAACAAATCTGTTTTCTTTCTCCAGTAACTGATTGGCCCTCTGCATGATCGGCCCTTTTGTGTGTCCGCATGGCTTCTTATTGATTGAAGACAAAATGTTTTTAATGTTGTTGATGAGATTTTCAGATTGGCCCACTAATGGGAAGATGGAGGCCCTTTTTTCAATCAATTTTCAGCTCAAGTTGTAAATTGAAAATCTTTACCAATGTAATTAAGGCTGATTTGAAAAGAACACTAAAACTTTGAGAAAATGTTTTTTTCTTTACTACCAGATTTGGCCCACAAAATGTGAATGAGTAAAGTGAGTGTTTTATGTTTGCTTACCTGCTGCGATTTCCAAATATACCGTTAATGGTAAATATGAACCATACTCTCTTATACATAACTCTAACCAAATGCATATGAAAGTCTTCCAATACATTAGTATTTCATTGGTAACATAAAACATAACCATATCCTACAGCTTGTTTGGTTGTGTGTTAATTAATATGACCCCATTGTCATCGCAATATTGCTTTTTTCTTGCCACCTAGAACCAGAGGTGAAGGCAAACATAAAATTGCAGACTTTAATGTCTGCAGGAGTCAAGGTTGAAACAGCTGTCCAGTTTTAATGGTTTTGTGTCCTTGTTTTGTTCCTGCAGTACATGTCAAGGCAGGAACCTGTGAGGTCATAGCAGCGCACCGTTGTTGTAACAAGAACAAAATCGAAGAGCGTTCTCAAACTGTCAAGTGCTCCTGCTTTCCCGGACAAGTCGCCGGCACCACCAGAGCAGCCCCCTCCTGTGTGGATGGTAGGATTTGTTTTTCTCTTCTTGCCTAGGCTTTGATTTTATGTGAGGTATTTCTGTTTTCTGAGGACCTGGCATGAATATTAATAGTCTCTAACCTGTTCTTTTTTTCACTCCTGCCAAAAATGCGGGAGTCTAGAAAGATCTTCTTTTATAATCCACTACATACCTACCAGCATATTAGAGCAAATATTTCATGTAAATAGAGACTAATATAATGTGTGTAAAAATCATATTTCGTCCAACAAACAGAGACAAATACATTATATGCAAATTACCGACTGTAAACACTTCTCTGGAGTCAGTGGTTACAATTGAATTGTCTGTTTAAAGCCATATAATCGATAAAACGTGCCCCAAACTGTTTCTGCCCATCAAACTGGAGTCCCATATCTCTATCGCCATCTCATCTTTCGCACCTGTCACTCCAGAGTCGAGAGCCATTTCACCATGACACCATCATCCTCCTGCATTCTAGAGCACGGCAGAGCCTGCTTGTCTAATAACATGTCGACAGGCTTTCTCTCTGGACGGGTCAATCGATCCTGATCTTCTTTTCTGCTCTGTAATATACCGGTGGATTCTGGTTGCCCTCTGTGCCCTTCCTCCACCTGTGCTGTGAGACACATTTCCTAAGATGCCATAGTACAATAGAGGAACCAAATTAACACTAGTAGATTTCGGTAGGATATTTGCTTATGCCATGTGTAATTAATTCTACAGCCGATGTGATATGTTTATGTTGCTGAATTAGATTATTTTCTATAACAGCCCTAAAGTCTTTTTAATTTCTTGTATACTTTAGCAATAGTTTATTAATTAAAGACCAATAGAGTATGTCATTTTTTTTTATCAGGTTATAGGTTATATTTAGATGTTATGTTTGGAACAGCTCCTTTTTACCACTTAAACTATAACATTTAGCTTGTTACATAGCACTGACACATGAAACTCCTTCTGTAAATGTTATATAAACATTACATCACTCAAAGCATTTCCATGTTAAATTTACATTTTAAGTTAACTCATGGCTAGAATTGGATTATGTGGAGCATCTGCCATTTAAGTCACTACAAATGTATTGTTACTGTGTGAACCTGTAAACATCTTGTCTTGGTGCCATATAGGAACACCTATACACCTGCTCATTTATGCAGTTATACAGTCAGCCTATCATGTGGAAACAGCAGAAAAATCATAAAATCATGCAGATAGACACCAAGAGCTTCTGCTAATGGGGCGAAAATGTGATATCTGTGACTTTAAATGTGGCATGGTTTTTGGTGCCAGACAGACTGTTTTAATATTTTAGATACTTAACAAGTCATCGGATCTGAATCCAATAATGCACCTTTGGGAAGTGGTAGAAAAGGAGATTCACAGCATGAAAGTGCTCCTGAAAAATCTGCAGGTATTGCATGATGCAATCATGTCAACATGTACCAGAATCTCAAACGAATGTTTCCAACATCATCTGGAATCCGTGCCACAAAGAATTGAGCTTGTTTTGAGAGCAACGGGAGGCCCTACTCAGTTTTAGCAAAGTGTTCCTAATAAAGTGCTCATTGTGTGTATATTAGAGAGAGAGCTGTTCACTCATCTGTTTCCAAACCCCTGAACTATTGTCTAATATTTCTGCACTCCTACTTTGATGTTTTGGCCTTAGCCTTTATTGCTGTTATCATTTCTCACAATGGTTCACTTCATTTTGACACATTTTGACATTCCAACCTTTGCCTTGTTCCTTGAGACCAGCAGCAAACCAGTGATGGATTCCAAGCATCAGCACATGTTGAAACACTCACAGGCTGATTTCCTCTAATGCAGAAAGAGAGGGAGTAGAAGAGTGAAAAAGAGAGATAGAAAAAGAACAGATAAGAGGGTATTTTGTGAGTAAAATATTATTGGGTGATTGTTGTATTGTGTTTATTTGAGTGAGAAATGTTTCACTCTAAATGTGCTTATAGTATCTACAGCTATTAGAAGTGAGTAAGCCAGAGAGATTCATTCTCTTCTGTTCTCTTTCTGTATCTGTCTTCATAGCATCTATAGTAGCACAGAAGTGGTGGTGCCAGATGCAGCCCTGTATGGAGGGTGAGGAATGTAAGGTGTTGCCAGATCTTAAAGGTTGGAGTTGCAGCACTGGGAACAAAGTCAAGACGACCAGGGTAAGAAAAAAAAAGCAGTGTGTTTGATAATCATTCATTTTGCTCTAACGTGCATTAAACATGAGTATGTAGCATCACTTTAAAGTATTAATAGCACCAATTATTACGATTTGGATAGATCAATGTTTTGGTTAAGGTTAAATAATCCATAAGCCATCATTTTTGAAGGAATGAAAGAAATGGGAAATGATCACAATTATTGTAGTATATGTAAAAAGTGAAAATGGAACCTCTTATTTGGCAGTTATTTGTAAATAACTAGTATGGGTCAGCACATAAAAGTACTGAGCTGGAAATTACTGACACACTACTGTGTAACTTGTGTGCTGCTTATATTCAACTGAAGAATGATATCCTGCTAATCCTATAGGATATTCTCAGTAGCTGTTTTGTAATTTTCCTGAATACCAGTCTTTTATACCATGCATTACTTTCTTTGGAATCTTTTACACCATTGTCATCTAAAGAGGATAAAGTATCTATTTCAGGATTAGCTTTAAATGACTGTTTATAACCCCCTGCCTTTAAAACAGACCCCCAGTGTAAATATGTGACACTGCTATTTGACCCAGATGAAATTAAAGTAAAGTTATATTTAATACTGCAAGGAAAAAAATGACACAAGCTTTCTGGTTAAATAGTGCTGCAATCAGTATTTCTGTACACTGCGTGTGTGAGCCTATGTGTGTAATTTGTGAGTTTTCAGGTACATGTCTGTGAATGTCAGTATGTGCATCTTAACGCTGACACACTGGGCTCGTAGCCACCCGTTAGCCTGAGGTGTTTGACTAACCAACACCTTCTTCAGCCAGTTCCTAAATTATTTATAGGACAGAGGGGGCTTGCGTGAGGCAGCCCTTTTTCACTTTAGCTGCCTTAAATAATGCATGCTAGAACACTCACAGTCACGTCAGTGGCAGGCATGCCTGTGAGGTGCTGCCTGCTCCTCTCAAAACCTGCCTGCTTTTGATTTTTGGAGCTCTCCAGGCCACCGCCCTCGCACATGTCTCGAATACAACGAGAGTGTGGAATCCCAGATGTGTCACCATGGTGACATGATTGGAGCGTCCGATTGGTCGATTTTTGTCTCCATTGCCAGGGCCTTGGTAATGATTGTAAACCATCGGTTGACCTTGTTCTATTATGGTTTTGTTTTATATCCATCATAAAGCATTGTAGTAGTGCAAGGCCACCGATAAACAGATTTGCTCTGTGCTAGAAAATTCATACTGCAAGAGAGCTATGAGAATTCCACTAGAGAGGGTATTGAATAGAGGTTATTGTCATTGTTATTGTCAGTGATTTAACTAACATAAAGTGTTATGAAAGTAGTAAATCAGTAAATCAAAAGCTCTCAGTAAATCATTCCCCACATGCTGTAAAGAACTCGACATTATTTCAGTGCACTGACAAAAATTGGTGAGGTTTAAATAGCACTTGGTTTATAGAAAGGTGACAACAAACAGTAATACATGCTATAAATATATATATATATATATATATATATATATATATATATATATATATATATATATATATATATATATATATATATATCAGCAGATGGTTCAAGCAGGCCCAATTATAATGTTTGAATCCTGGCATCAGCATCAGCACAATGTAGCAAAGGTCTACATGTGTGAACTATGAAGCACTGGGGAGTGCACAAGAAGGAAGTGACCTAAACACCTCTCAGCTCGTCAGTGCACCCTCCAGCACCCTGCTGTCTATGATTTGAAGGTGTAGATTACACTGGGATTCCCTGCACAGCCAAGTAGCACAGCCTTGTCCTCTGATACAGAGACCTAACCCCAGCTAGCTGCACCCTCCACCCTGCCAGTGTGTATGCTTGTGTGAGTGTGTGTGTCACTGAGCAGGAACAAGACCAGACCGGCATGTTAAAGGCACTCGGGCACAGCAGAGCTCTCACCTCCCATCCCAGCATGCTCCAGAACAGTATTTTGGGCCATGGCTGCTGAGTTGGAAGAGCTGCTGAAGTTAATGAGCCTGATAGGTGCTGTCGCAGGGAGGGGTGTGAGCATGAGTTAACCACAGTGCTAACACCTCATTTGTAGGAAAGCAGCTTTAACAGGAGCAGTTATAGCTTAGATAATGAGGAGAAATCAGGCGAGAAGGACATGGAGCCTATAACAGATGTCCCTTTTGCAGACTGATCAAATTGCTTGAATTCCAATAAACAGGAGTAATCAGGTTAAATTCTAAATTAAGACATAAATGAAATGCTGGCAGCTCTAAACCCATATTCTAACACAAGCTTTAACATTTTTGTTTGAAAGTTGATTATGAATATATGAATTTTTAAGATTTTGTCATTTACTTTTTTCATTTACAATAACACAATATATGACCAAGTAGCTAATTTACTGTTAACAATTAATGGTAAAATATTATTATAGAGACTGGCCTAATTTTATTTCTAAAATTTAATTCTTAAATAATAATGTACCTTTGTGTTAGCTACAGCAAATTCTAAAACATGCACATTGCTTTTAAAATGACACACGCCTTTACTTAGATTTTGAATTGCTTCATAAGCATTTCTGAAACAAATCTATACAGTATATCTAGAGACTCAAACTCAGTACTCAGGCAAGTGCATTAGCTCAAAAGGCTTTTAGACAGGAGTGTTTGCAAAACTGCCTAGTATTTTTAGCAGCAATTCAAAGTATAGCAGCAAGTCACCAAAATTGTCAGCTGAGCTAGCATGTGGTAGACCATTGTGCTAAGGGGAAGATGTGTAAGTGAATGAGCTTGGAGAGTTGGCTACTTACTGTAACTAACTAACTAATTAACTAATTTGGAAGTTCACACTCGAAGGACAGAAAAATAATAATTTTTTTGTATCATCTCAAAATAATTTGAAAGTTAAGTGGAATCTCAATCCCCTTAATCTTAAGGATTTTCAGGATGAATTTCATTTTCCCCCATTAAATAGTCTTGATGCTACATATTTTCTCACAATGCACCATTCCTCTGCTTTTTATTGGATACTTCAAAATGGTTAAACTCAAAGACTATTTAACATTATTATCATCTATACTGGAATACCTTATCTGAAATAGTGTAAATAATTCAAATTTCCATGTTATATTAAACTATTAAACTACTAACTGAAATATCATGTTTGGCAATTTGTTATAAAATATTAGTCCCAAATTAACCATTCCTTTAAAGTCTAAAATGTATATGCATTGATGGCTGCTTCAATCCCTTTATTAACATAAATCTTCTTTTTAGGTCACACGGTAGTCTGGGTTAAGGATATCTGGAACCATCACTTTAGATCATATAATGGAAATGCAGGAACCAGGACTTGAAGACTGCTTGAGGACAGTGAAAATGATGTATTTGGATTTCAGTGGAATATCAATATCTTTATGAATGGAAACTCTCAAACAGAACTTCTTTGCTTTCTCCGGGACAGCCTTCTAAACGTTCATTCATGTTTTATAAATACAGAACAAGAACTTTCATCTTGTAACATTTCGTGTTCACCAAGACCTAGACATACTGACAATACAGCAGTATGCTAATCCAGAGATGTCGTGACACTCTACAGAACTACCGATCCCATTTTTCTTTCTTTCCTTCTTTTTTCTTTTTTTGAGATTACATCAGGCTTGAAAAGTTCATTAACTATTTGAAGTGTATGTGTTCCACATCTGATTGTGTTCCCTTATCCATCCCCTAACATTTAACGCTTCTTTCTTCTTTTATAGAAAGATTTTTGATCTTTGTGAGGTGTTTACTTTTAAGGACAAACTCAGAGCACTTCTGTTTTGAAATGAACTTGTGCCATTGAAAGAAGTACATTAAGTATTAAAAAAATTATAAGAAGTCTAATCTATGATGGTTGGAGTGTGGCACTGAAAATGAATAGAACTTTGCAATCACAGATTTGCTGTTTGTTTAATAGAAAAAAAAAAAAAAACAGTGACTGCTATTGAGTAAAAAGTGTAAGTATTATCTTAAATAAAAGTCTCTATGGGAAACCTCCATACACTATTTTGAAAGAATTTAAAAGGTGACACACTGAACACTGACACAGCATTTCTTAGAACAGTGGAAGTAACTATTTTTAAATGTATTGCAATGCCATGCTGCATTAAGGTGCATAGCCACTTTCATAAAGTCTTGCGCTGATGCTACTGTTTTTCATATAAAGTAATAAATGCCATTTAACTGTCAAGATTATCACAAAATTATGGTAATATCCTAAGCAAGACTGGCACACATTCTTTTCTGAAAGACGCTCTATAAAGATGCTACATTGTCAGTCTATGATTCGCAAAGTGCTTATGCAGCTATCACAGAGCACTTCAGACTAAATTGAGGAAGACATAGGTAAGGCTATTAGCATAATACCATTAGGCAGTACTTCTGCCTGGCTAATTTACCATTAGAATTACCGGCAGTGGAATGAGGAGAAGCACTCGGAGGTAAGTCAACATGTCATTTGCTGAGAGGAGCAAGTGACACAAGTGATACCCCTCAACATGCTATAAACATCATTTTCAGCTCCTAATGTGCTAATATGTTACTCTAAATCATAGCCTATGCACAAGGCTAGCATTAAAAGAATGTGCGATTATCAAGGAGTATATGCGATTTATCTAATTGTTTGTTTGTGTGTGTTAGTGTGTGTTCATGTGTAGGAGCACCAGATGACTCACTTTTCATTTGTAGTCACAGCAGAATATAAAGGGTTGCAAGGGTCTTGACTTTCCTTATAGCTCTCTCACACATCTCTCCTTCATTTGCTCTTGATGATTATTATACAGATAATTAGCCTTAATAAGGGAATTTCTTATGTCTGTAAATCCTAAATGCACAGTAAAGATGTTAGTAAGATTACGAAGGCCAGTAAAACTTCAGTTGTGGAGAGTATACAAGTAATCTCAGAGAGGCTACAGCAACAGGAAGGAGATATGCGTCAGGGACAGGAATTAACCATTTCCTTCCATGTTGGGTGTCTTTGAGTCATAATCTATCTGAGACAAGAGTGGACACTGCAGACACTAACATCAATGAACACTTGGGTATGCGTGAAAGCTTGCACATTATCATTTCAGGAATCCTCATCTGCATGCAGTGCATTCTCAGGTGTCCTACGAGGAAACTGTGAAGAGGATTGGGTCTGCAGGTCTCCAGGCTAGGACTGGAGATGAAGAGAGGTGCAGGTTGGGGATCTGTTTGTTATTGCTCAGTGTTGCTTTTCCACCTGCCAGCATGGCCAAACAGCTTTTAGCCAAATATGAATGGCAATGTGGATATTTCAAACATACAATACAAATGGTGCAATGCTCTCTCTCTCTCTCTCTGTCTCTCTCTCTCTCTCTCTCTCTCTCTCTCTCTCTCTCTGTGAGTGAGTGAGGTGAAAATATCAGGTTTAATGCTATTCATAAGGCATATTTAAGGTGAGACCAGTTATATTTTGGATGATTTTGAACGGGATTTACTTGCTATCATACTTTGTCTAGCTCAACCACGTCCTTCATTACAATTATATTTGTGTATGTGCATCACATTTTTTGACAGAATGTTGTATCATAAGTGCAGATATGGGATTTGAGAATAAATGTGCTTCACCACAATATGTTTTTCCTGACCCTTGTTCGTCCTTCATGAGATGAGAGGGATATGTTTTAAAGTGAAGTGAGCTAAAGGGAGATTAGTATATTCCATGTTTATAAAGTAGCATCTTACCTTCTCTGTCATTTCAGAGACCTGCAAAATAGATTGTGTTCATTCACACTGTGCCACGTAATTATGGGGTTTAGGGAACTACTGAATATAATTTGTGCTTATAGGCTGTTTCCATATCAGATTCACTACATGTAATCTTTCCATTTTGATACAAAGATGAGATTTTCAAAATTCATACTGTTTGTCTTAAAAATAAAACATCAGGAAAGACATCAAATATTATCAGTTATTAGTAAAAATAAAGGTGAACTGCGACCTGTCACTTCTTTTATGCTAACTCTGTGTATCATTATGGCTAACATTTACATATACCATTTTGTTCCTGACAAAGCATGTTGCATTCAAGATGAAATCATATAGAATAAATGTTACATTTTTTATAATCTTTGCATGTCCTGATTCAAACGCACTGCCATTTTATAAGCTAATTACATATTAAGGTGTTGATCTAAATCATGTGGCAACTAATACGATAATTCATGTAATGCAATATATTTTTATGTTTCTAATTATCCCATCTATGCTGCATGGAATCTAAAGCATTTCTATTCATGTCACCAAAATCTTATTATCCTCATATTCCCATAAGATTTATCAGTTTCATGGAGAAATGATGCCTTCTTTTGATGAAAATATTAGAAAATGATGTTAGAATTAGATATTAGAAAATAAATAGCTAGTTTGTCGGTATCATGAACACAAACACTTGGAGATCAGATGCAAATAGAGGTTGTTTATTCGGTGTGTCACAAAAGTAGGAACAAATAGTTAATAAAAAAGCCACTTAAGAAAACCACTCAAAAATAAGGAACAGCAAGCATGACTGAAAATAGCAAACAGTCCAATATATATTGTGCAGAGAGCAGGGTCAGAAACAGCCACAGATCAGTGAGGATATAAACTGGCTCCAAAAAGACTAGGCAAAATCGAGGTCAAGAGCAGAGAATATACAGTACTTAATCTAAAAACCGGGTACACAGGAGCATAAAGTCAGGCTTGGTAATTGTCATGGACGTGAGAGAACTGAACGTATATATTTCACAAATAATAAACCGGAAAAAACGGTGCTTTGGAACAGTGATGACAGAGAATACTAATGAAACACAGGTGAACATAATCATAGGAAGAGCAACTGGGAGTGAAGGTGGCTGTTTACCAAAGATAATGGAAGTGTGAATCCATGGCGACCATTTTTGTAGTTCCCCGTTCTGTGACGTTTGTCGGTGTGATTAGTGATGTGTAAGTCAGTCTTTTAATAAAGCACTGGAGGAATGCTCGATAGCTAATGCTCATGTATGGTATGGTGATGTATCCTTCAGCTTCCAAGCTTCTGGAGTCTTCCAGCAGACAGGTGCTGTTAACAGGTCATTAGTCAGAGCCTTTTATGTTTTGTTATGTCAATTTAACTCCTGTAATTGAAACTGTTCTCTCACTATAGGGTACTCCTGATAATGAATACAATTAATTAGTAGAAATTAAGGACACACGCTCCCAAGATCAGGCTCTGGGGAAGCAGTAGGTGGGGGGTGGGAAAGGAGGGAGGAAGGGTGAAGTACTGTGTTACTGTAAGGAATGTACACTACAGTGTTGTTTGTTGAAAAGTCATTAAATTACATTAAATGACTAATTTCTTATTCGTGTGTGCAATTCACCAGAGACCATTGGAAGTTTTTAATAAAATAAAATGGCCTGAATAACAAAACACAGTAATGTACCCAGCGAGAGAGAGAAAGAGAGAGAGAGCGCATGCCAGAGAGAGAGAGAGAGAGACCACTTTGTATAAAGCAATTCAAAGTGCATTAATAAAACAATACAGAAACATTCAGAAATCATTGGAGATAAAGTCTATTTGCATAATTCATTAAGATTAATCAGACAGCAGGACATTCAGCGTGTCCTCTGAGGAGAGGGCAAGCACAAATAGTTCATTCCCATGAAAGACCTTTTTAATCTACAAACAATGATGTAAATCTAGATCCGGATACCAGAATTAACCTCTGTGTTCTCCATAACCCCCAACCACAAACCGTCAGTGATTTGTCTTCATGTAGGCAAAATTTCATTAATATTATACACTCCCTTTTTATGAAGCCTCATATAAGATACATCCAGCTTTGGCAATGCATAAAGCTCAGTTCCTTTGATTTAATCTTTATGTAATGGACTAAGGCAGATGTTCACCATTAGCAAAGGAGGGAGGACAGGAATCTTATTTTCAAACCATGTTTCTTTTTCAAGTAAAAACCTGAATATTTGGGGAATGAACGTTTAATTAAAGCTTTACAGATCACATTAACATGTAACCTCATCATGCTTACACCAAGTTCTCTCTCCAGACATTATACTTCTCTCTGTGCTTAGACAGCAAGATCATGTAGGCCATAAACAATCTCTGTTTTCCTGATGGCTCCAGAGATTTCGAAAGTAATCAGAGTCGGAACTCTAAACAAATGTTATATTTTTAAAACCCTACACCTTTCACAAGAACAAGCGACTATCATTTAAATAGAATTGATACTAAACAACGTTCAGTGACAAAAACATTCTTATGAAATCATTAAGATTAATTGAAAAATACTGGACAGTCTGATCTCAAAAGACATAATAAGAAATAATAATAAAGAAATGATAATAGCAGTCAAATCTGTGTTGAAGTTGGACAAATGTGCTTTTTGCTACGACTGTAAATCAAAATGGCTGGATCACACTCGGTGGTCCAAAAGGCTGCTGTCATAATGCAAATGTTTATTAGCTCTTTAGTGTTAAATGCAGCATATGGTAGCTTCTTATACGTTTACTGCTCTTAAGCTATAGCTAGTTTAATTATACTGGGGTCATAATGTGGAGGTGTGTGGAATATAAGATACTGTGCAAAGAGAAAATTCAAAAGCACACATTGTGCCAGCTGTAGGGGACTTTAAATAGTTTGTGGGCAAGGAGCTGAGGGCCCTTTTTCACAAACACCATCTGCTGGGTTTGACCAGGCAGCACCTTGACAACATGAATTAGTTTGAAATACTGTCAAACAAACAAAAGCAAATTAGATTTTTCCCAGACCATAATAAAAACTGCAGAGTGTAATAAAGAAAAGTGTTGGATCTGGAAAATATTTTAGATGTACTGGAAGGAGAAAAGTCAGAGTTTTGCAGGCATTTTGATCTAATTGTTTAGTGCTCAGTGTTCTGTATCCTGGTATCTCTGAATTGGATATAATAGCACAGTGTGGGAGGGGAATTTGTTATTTTGTGTGTTGCTTTGTCATATGTTCTCTAGCTGTCAGCTGTTTGATGGGAAGAAGTCACCATTTCAGCAATTACTTCACTATAACGTAGACACGCAGGATTTTATCATCACACAGAAGTATATTTGGAATACTGATACTGCGAAGGTTTTCATTCCTGAATCTCTACTATGCATCTAATTGCAGTGACTCATAGTAAACATTTCGAAACTGACACAGATTGTTCTCAAATATAGCTTTAACTCAAATCTATTCTCAGGTAAAAAAAAAAATAAATCCATATGTTGTAATCTGGAGAATAAACAGAATTGCAAAAAATAAAATAAAAAGTACAGTCAGTGGAAGCTCTGCAGGCTGAAACACCTTTTTTGGTGAGAGAGAGCGAGCAAATGTCCAGACTAGTCTGAGGTGCCAGGAGGTCTATAATAAGCAATCTTTACAACTGTGGTGAAAAGAAAAGCATCTCAGAGCACACAAAACCTCAACCCTTGATGTGAAGGATGGACTACAACAGCACCATGTATATAACAATATATATATATATATATATGTATATATATATATATATATATATATATATATATATATATATATAGATATATATATATAGTGAGAGAGAGAGAGAGAGAGAGAGAGAGAGAGAGAGAGACTTTTTCAAATAAGTTTGCTTTTGTAACTGGAAAACATTGTTGGGGAAAAAACCCATCTCAACTCTAAATGCTCCTATTCTTTGTGTGGCCAGCGATGCCTCTATTCTTCCTTATCAGGCTTATTTTTGCTATAATGAATGCAGTTTTATGTGGGGTTCGGGCTTCAGTGCCAGTGGAAGTCTTCCTGCAAGTCTCATTCTCTCTTCCCGCTCTGAATTACCTCAATGCCCAGGGGTCACCTGAGGGGGCCGCAGTCATTTGAAAAGGAAATTATCTTTTGTGATTCTTACCGAGACATATAAGGAGTGAGAAAGCGAATGACAAGGAAAGTGTGAGGGAGAAAAGGAGAGGTGGAGAAAAAAAGGATGAATTTCTTTCTTTGCAACCTATGAACAGGTTAATGGGAGCTTGTGGCGGAATTAGTTGATACCTATCTGTTCTCTGGGCAAGAAAGGGTGGCAGAGAGAGAGAGAGCGAAAGAGAGAGAATATGACTATTTTATTTTACTTGGCCCCTGTTTCATAATGTGTGTGATTATTTATTTAGTTATTTATTTTTCGCTGGTAAATAGCTTATCCGAGTGGGAGCCAAATTTGCTTAATAGGCAAGTTTCCACGAAGTGGGTCAGTACACTGATAGCAAGGCTGATGAGTTGGCAGGAAAGGTGAATGCTGTTGTTCTTCACCGTCCTCAATATCATTATACTTCCTCAAGAGACACTCTTCTTGTAAGCGGCCAATGCAAGATAAGGGCACTGAGATATGTTTCTTATTCCTGTTTGTGACTACATGCTTTGCACACTCTGTTTTGATAAAGTCGGGTTACATTCACTGTTACATTCACAACTACTGATTTAAATTGTGTGACTTTTTTCAAATTAGGACAATCGTATCATATCCTATCACTATACATCAAACAATTCTCACTGGCTTGGTTTATATTAAACCTTAACTGGTGCAGGAAGATAAGCTACCAAAAAACAAAACAACCCAGATAATATTAAGGCATTAGTTAATGTTATCTGATTTCTTTGGCTCTCTGCCCCAAATCTGCTTGGTTGGCATTCATTATAGTAATCACCCCCTAAACCCCAACAGACAACACAGCACAATTTATCATCCACAGCAATAAAGACTACAACATCCACCTAAAGTCTTTTTTGAATCGTTTGAGCTCAAATAGCCCACCATGTTTGAAGAGAGCATGAAGAACAGATGCTACTGACTAATTATTCCTTGTATCACACTGCTCACAGGCTCACTCATGGGTTCCTGGGAGAGCTTTGGTCATTCACGTTTGAGTCAGCATTTCCAGTAACTGGAGGGCACACCGTTCCATCTGTGAGGGACCAAAGAATGTGATCTGGAGGAACTAAGTCAGACTGAGGGAGTGCTTCCTGACTCTCTCCTGTTGCCCAGTGCCTTTGGTGGCAGAGAGAATGGCTGCTTAAAATGCATGGGTTGCTAGCATCATGTGGGATTCTCATGCTTAACTGTTGGTGTTGGTAAAATGAATAATAATTTTAAAAGATTGCCCTTTTGCTTGATCCAATAAGTTAAACAATCCATTTCTACATAATAAGAGTGATTTAATCTATATTAAGGCTATTCTAATACTAGTAGGCTATAAGAGTAAAAACACTAAAAATTTTCAGCAAAGCTTTTGGGTCACCCTCTACAACTGAAGAAGATATTATTTGCCACATACAGATTACAGAAAAGTGAAATTCAGAGAGGGTTAAGGGTCTTGATCAAGGGTCCAAAAGTGGCAGCTTGATGGTGCTGGGTTCGAACCACTGACCTCCTGCTAAATATCCCAGAGTCTTAACTTTTTGGCTCACCAAAATATTTGCAGATTGTGACTTGCCGTTCATGCTGTAAACACAAAGATAAAGTGTGTGGCTAAGCTAATGCTGCAATCAGTGACATATCTGGAAGTGGCCTAACGTCATTACAGTTATTTGTGTCTTGACTGATTGTTTTCCTTGTGTTGACTGCCCAGTATACAAGAGCTGTCAATCAATCAGTATCATGCACTGCTTTTACAGTGGCTAACAACTGTGATGAATTAGCTAGTTAGGAAAACCATTGTTACTTTCAGTCCAAGATTGTCTGATTCAATTTTCTCTGATGACAGATAGGCTATGAAGCAAGCTAAGAGCAGCTAAGCTAATGCTAATTTCCTGTATTTCTGTCACTGGCATTTGAAAAATGTAAATTTTTAAGATTAATAGTATGTATAGCATTGCAGACTATAATATTGTCATTAGTTAATGACTCTGGTTAATAACTGGTTGTCTGGGATGCTAAAATAAATTCAGGGCTTTAGTTTACACATTAATGATTCCACTCTGCAAGAAAAATAACCCTGACAGAAAAAAACAGTGCACTGCGCAGCAAAACACAGCACAAAGGGACAGACACAGACAAAAGACACAATAGATACAGATAGATAAGATGGAAAGATAGAATGTACACATTGGAAAAAAGCATAATTGAAACAAAATGCTGAGTTTACAGTAGATAAAATCTTAGATAAATTGTTTAGTAAAATACTGAATTCATATAGTGTTAAAGTTAAATACTAATAATATTTTAGCTGAATTTAGCTGACCTAATTCATCCACTCGTATTTTCATTAATGAGAATCTCAGATAGACAGACAGACACATACTGTACACTGACACACATACAGACAGCTGGAAAAAATTACTATAATGTAAGAGGCATAACAATAACAATTAAGTAGATTTTGAGCCCTGTATGTTAGTAACATACATTAACCTCCTGAGACCCGTATGCTACTGTTGTGTACATTACAATTTCTACTGACTGTTTCTCTTAATTCATAGCTGATAACTATAAATTTAATCAGTGTTTTCAAGGAAGCAGTTTGGCAAAATAATTATACCTAACAGTCCTCATATAGGGTTGGTACAATAAATATTGTAATGAAGTGTGAGAAAATGTTATGTCCTCATATGAGGACATTCGGGTCTCAAGAGGTTAATGCTCTGCATATGTAACTAGGAAAAAAAAAACTTTAATTTTTGTCTGTCAGCTTTTGACTGCAACTACAATTTAAAAAGCAACACAAGCCTCTTCTTCTGGAATCAAGTGTTGCATTTATACTAGCACTTTCTGGCTCTCAATGCAACATCATGATCATTCCTGGCAGAATGTAAAGGTAAGCATTTAAAATACAGTACAACAGTACAGCATATTCTTTCCAGAGGATCATCTAGATTACTGTACAGGGTACAGATTACACTTACAATAACCCACAGGGAAGCTGATAATTATAAAAGACATGTTAAAGTAAGTCAAGATTACGAGTAATCTTGGCTAGAATGTGAAATTCATAGTGACGAAGCATTTAGCAGAATTCCACTCATCCAGAACTCTCAGAAATCTGGAAAAAGCTTTAATATTCTACTATAAATGTAGCACCACCTCCACAGAGAGCAAATTAAATACAGCTTAATAAGCTTAAAACAGCAAACTGCCTATCACATCCCAAGCCAGAGTTGCTGCTCTGTCAAGTCCATGTCGGTGATGCCAGATTGTAAAAGATGTTCCTAGTCTAATTAAAGTCGAAAACCTTCTGATTCACTATATACCATCTTCAATTCTGTCTACTGACCGAAAGTCAATTCTTCACCCTAGTATGTGAAAAAAATGAGCAGGGAGACTTGGCAAGATGAGTTTTAGAAAATTACATGACACTCAATGTAATAACAACTACATACATTAAGAAGTGAAATTAATGTAACTACTTATGTTTACAAAACCCAGGATGAATTTCCATTTGACATCCAGATTTGGCTCTGCATCTAGTAGAATGGATCATATTAGGCTTTAGTTATTCAGATGCCAGCACATGTATAATAGAAGAAGAGTGGGATTATACTGCACAATGGAAAAGGAGAAAGCAGTATTTGCATTCAATACCTCAAGTTTATATGACCAATCCTAAATCCCAGCACACTGCCAGAAGACTACTGATGTACTTAATAATGTGTTATGGGACAAAAATGGAGGCTGTGGGCTGTGTGTAGGGGTGTGTGTGTGTGTATGTTTGTAGGTGTGCGTGTGTGTGTGTGTCTGTGTGTGTGCGTGCGAATGGTGCTAGATTTCTCCAAAATGGCTGCAGCGGCAGTCTAGACTTTGGCTGGAAGATTTAGTATAGGAAGCCATTTTTTTAATTTCCCATTAGACCCTATGCAGAGATCAATAGGCGTTCTTTCCCAAGCATCTCATTAATAAGTTTTGATGCATGTGTGCTTATGAGGGAGGGCCTTTTGGCAAATGTGGTTTTGTGGTTGAAAAGATGTTCCAAGGAAAACAGGTGGTTGCATTAAGTGCATAATAATATTGACGATAACTGATAATAAAGTGTATGTGTATATGTGAGTGAGTGCAAGAATGGATGTGGATGTAATGTGAGGTCTGAGTGGTTGACAGGCAATGCCAAATAAAGCGGAAAATCTTCACAACATGCATTGTTTAAACATAAAGTTTAAAATAGCAAACAGTTTACAAAAATGTAAACAGCTAGTCAGAGGATGACACATACAATAAAGCCCTGCAAAGATTTGACATAAAGTGCAGTAGCCCTTTATCTGGGTGCTGCATTACAAAAGATAACGTTTTACATGAAATGCAAAAAGATAAGATGACCACCTTAGAAACAGAGCACAGAGAACGAGAGGCTTGAGACCACTAACAATTATGTAGACTATTGACTTTTCTCTCCAAAGGTGTGATCAATTGCCGTGAAAATAATGACATCGCTTGTTGTTGTGACCTGTTCAGCGGGAAGGCAATTTATTTCTGGTGACAGAGGACTCATGAGAGACAGCAGGCCGTCAGAGGCCGGTGGCGATGGGTGGGGAAAGAAATCTCACAGGCTGAGTGAAGAGAGACAGCTATTAGTGGCAGTTACTTCTTCTGATTGACTTACTAAAGTATGTGCTCAGTGGCTGGACATAAATGGCTAGCCTTGCTCTTTTAAACAAGACTTGATTGATTAATTGAAGTGAAACCAAATATTACTCAAGAGAGAATATCTAGTAAAACACACTTATGGCACTTGGGCTAATGTACCATGCAAAAAAAATGACAAAATGACACTTTAATATTATGTATATTCAATATCAGAAAAATGCTTTTTCCCCACAGACAAGTTCTGATACATGCTTTGGATGAGTAACAACAGTTACATAAACAAGTCTCGTCCTTGGCTTATGCCCTTGCACCACCCAAACACAAATGATGCTCGGTTGTGAAAAGGCTCCTATAAACCACAGACAATTTTAAAGGTTTAGGTCAATTATCTTTGAAACTGAGGTAATGAAACTAATATAAATCTATAAATATTACCATTACATATTACATATTTTAATAATATCAGTAATACTACATGTCTGTTTCATCTCTGCAAATCGTTGTTTTGTGGCTTTAGTTTAAATCTTGTTCAGACTTCTTTTTGTAATTCATATATACTGAAAAAGTATATATATATATATATATATATATATATATATATATATATATATATATATATATATATATATATATATTTTACATTTCTTTGTTTTTATCATTTAAGGGACTTCATACCATTACAGAGACGTAAACTGTTGTTACCAGTACTGTAGGTATATGTGCCGTCACCCTCTGAGTATTGGCCCATTATTATTTAACAATATGTCTTTGCAGGAAACAGATGATGGATGAATTCTCTGTTTGTGTTTATTATGGAAGTGAGTCCAATTTCCAAAGTGCTGTTAAAAAAAAAAAAGAAAACAAACATAAAAAACAACAGCAAAAAAACCCCAAGATTCTCAGTCTAATCGACTATAACAATGCTATCCAAAGGCAGAATTGAGGAAAACAAAGAGTTATTAGTGGTTGAGGAAAACATGTACTGTATAATATGAGGCTTAGAATCAAACACTGAATAAATGGCAAGACTGCAAAATCTTGCTTGTCTCATAACAAAGCTATATTACTTTAATGAGAAACGGGACTACACGGCTGCCAGCACACACAAAGAAACATCACTCCTCGCACGACTCCCCGTGCTGAAGGGACAACAGCGCTTTAGCACCACCAGTCCGGACAATGGGTCCACTCACAAAAGCAAGGTGGAGAGAGTGCAGTGTATGATGGACCGATCAGAGCCACTACGATCTTCACTCACCCTGTGAAGTGGAGAGAGTTTCATGGGGTGCAGCATAACTGAGGTAGTGGGACTGGAAACTAATGCTTGTGTCTGTGTCTGTGCTTTTAGGGTCTTCATGAGGCCAACATTACCACTCCCTGCTTCTGCCATGCCTGGCAACACTACCTGGGTTATGCCTCATCTGCAATTCCTCTGCCATTCCTCCTGAATACACTTGCCTTCACCTGGCAAATTCACTTCACTTTTATTTCACTGCCTGCAATAAACTATTTGTTTAAATAAATTAACCCTTTTCATCTTCCTTTTGATTCCTTTATGTCTCTGCTCAGCCCCATGCAGCCCAAGTGCGCTACAATGGTCAAACCTATGTGGATATCTGACTCTCACACTCACTCGCACTTGTTGAACATCCTATTTCAGACTTTTTTGCTGTTATAATAACTTATACTTTTCTGAGAAGGATTTCCCCTACACATTTGGAGTGTGGCTGTGAGATTTGCTCATTCAAGAGCATTAGAGTAGCCTGGCACTGATGTTGGGACGAGAAGCCTGGGTTTCAGGCTTCAGATTTTCTAATTTATCCCAAAGGTGTTTAGTGGTCTTGTCCTCAGCCCATTAGTTCCAGTGATGGGAAGTTATAATGTTACAGCATACAGGATATCCAGTACAATTTGTAGGAACTGTTTGGAGAAGGTCCACATATGTGTGTGGTCAGTTGTCCACAATCTTTCGGGTCATATAATGTATATTTCTACAACTACATACTCTAGTAATTATTAAGCATATATTAGGAATATTAAGTATATACTGCATTAATATTTTAGAAAGAAAATTACATCACTGTCTGAATTCTAAAGCACTCAGGCAGTGCTCTTAGGTAGACAAGAGATAACATCCACAGTTTTCTCAGCAATGTTTAAATTGTAAAAATTGTAAGTTAATTCTACAAATACAGATCTGTACACTTGACTGGAGTCTTCAGACATTCATTTATTAGTTGTGTGCAAAAGATCAATACAGTATCACACCCAGTCATCAGTCAGTCTGCATATAGACAGTAGAGCAGAATTTTTAAAGTGTAACAGAGAGAGTGAGGAGTAGCGATAAGGGATACAATGTCTTGCTGAATGAGAATGTCCTTGGGATTATCTTTGGAGAAAGCACACGTTTCATCCGTAAAAGGCATAACATATCATTGCAGGAAGCCTGACTATTATTTTACAAGGCCACTTGTGAAGTTATAATAGTCAGGAAAACCTCATACAGTATGCATTTTTGGTGAGGTAATTTGAAGCATATTTATTCAGATCAAAGACTATATATTCACTAGTAAAAGTCACCCTGCTCACAGACTATTCACTGTAGCAACCTAATGTTTGTGGGTTCGAGTCTCAGACCGGCAATACCACGACTGAGGTGCCCTTGAGCAAGGCACCGAACCCCCCCAACTGCTCCCCGGGCGCCGCAGCATAAATGGCTGCCCACTGCTCTGGGTGTGTGTTCACGGTGTGTGTGTGTTCACTGCTGTGTGTGTGCACTTTGGATGGTTAAATGCAGAGAACGAATTCTGAGTATGGGTCACCATACTTAGCTGTATGTCACATCACTTTATTTGTCTTGTACACAGTTATACACAGCATACATCTTAAAGTGGAATAAAAATCTGGCCACTCCTCGAAGACTGTGTATATAGACAAACTAAATTCAAAGAATAAATAGAAAGAAAAGTAAGAAAGATAATTATAAAGATAATATAATTTAAGATAATAAAATGTAATGCACAACATTTTTACATGTTACCTGTAGAAGCCCGATGTACAATTACAAATATTACAGAACGAAAAGTGATGTGTTAATGATACTGGGAGGTTACATGTATGAACAGCCATGTGAGGTGGGCAGAGTTTCAGTTTGATAGTGTAACAACTAATTGCACAAATATAACTACATGGAAGAGACACAAGAGACTACAACTACAAGAGACATCTCTGTAGCCATGTGCTTGACAAAAGAAAAAAAATGTGGGAAAAAAGAGAAAGGGCATTTTTTTTGTCATTGTTTCTGAGATAACCCTCTCAGAGTGAACTGGATAATGGATGAGATTGATGAGTGCTGAGATATGGAGTTTCCTCACTGAGGACTACTTCAGAATGAACGCTTCTCTCTCTGCACACACCTTTCGTACATCTGGCCTGGACTCCGACACAGATTAATGGGCTGATTCAGGACAGGAGAAAAAGCTCCCTCAGCCTCTGGGCTTCTACCCAAAATGTGAAACAATCTGTCTGTTTTCCTGCTCTCTCTGTCCCTGCTGGTACACCACTATGAGATTCCTCCATTTTCCATTGCTCTCATCTATGTCTTATCTATGGCCTACTTTATGCCTTTTATAAGTCACTTTCCTGCTGTAACTTTGCTAATATCCTTGTTGTACACCTTTGTATTAAGAAGAATCCTCAGTATCATTATATCAGCAAGTCAGCCTGCCATGAAAATGCCTCGACTGGGTTGGACCTGGTTTTCAATCCAATCACAAAGTCAAGAGATTGATTAGCTACTGCTATATGTTTCCTTCATTTTTTTTTTTGAGAGCTCTGTGGCATGCCACAAGCAGCACGATATCTAGTGGAATGAAAAGATAAGGCAGCCAAGTGTGCTACTGTCATCGTCAGATAAGTGAGTGGAGCAGATGCGTGGTGTTCTTATTTTAATTAGATATCAGCAACATAGAATTTTGTGCAAGTGAAGAAAAGGAGAAGAGAAGATGAAATGTTGAGAGAGGCAAGGAGGGAGAGCAAGAGGCTCTTGTTAATTCCGTTGCTGTCTGCTCACATTTTTGTCCTCATTACTCTGTGAGGGAGTGCACAAACCTTATTGTCTCCGGGAGTTGACAGGGAATATTTTGGGTAAAAACGTGAGGGTTTGTGTGGTAATGCAGAAATTTCTGAAGCTTACAGAAGAGAGAGAGAGAAAGAGAGAGACTCACATGAATGCTCAGGAATGCTAACCACCCTGTGGCTCTCTAAGACAAAAAAGTTGTCTGTAGTTGCCTGTTCGTTGGAACTCAGGCAAAGGAATTGGAATGAATGGTTTGCCCCACAGCTCTTAAGCCTGTGACCTTCACAGCTCTTTTATGTTCTTTTTACAGGAGGTGGGTCTTTGAATTCAAATACATGAGAAAAAAGTGTCACTGCCTCTCAATGGAAATTAGGAAAAGAACAAGGTAATGCCTCTGACCTTGTTGCACATCTCTCACAACTATACTTTAGTCGTTGATTGAAAGTCACCTTTCAAGAGTGACCTCCTTAAATGAGCATACTGGATTCGTTTTTTTTTAAACCGGACTGTAATTTTCAAATTTCCCTCAAATGTACAGTAAACTTCTCAGACTCCAGCTAGTTAAAGCGAGCATTACTCACTGCTATCTGTCTCTTCCAAACAACCACCTGTACATGGGTTGGCAATAAAGCAGTAGTAGACTACATCTTCCTGAAGTACTGTCAATACCCCTCCAACACACTCACACCCACACCCAGACACACACACCTAGATTCATGCTCACACATACCCACACACACTCACATGCACAGACACAGCCCAAGGGGCTGGACACAGTCCTGAGCCCAGCTGTCACTTCTGCGCCATTAATCCAGTACTTCAGACGACAGAATCCATCTCCCTCTAGCAAAGCTTTGACAGAGGCTAAAAGCGCCGGTGAGACAGTGGGACGCGGATCAATCGCTTCGATCCTACCTCTCATGCCCAGACCCATTCATCAGCCTGTGTTGTTTGTTTGTTTGTTGCTGCCTTTGCCAGGGCATCTCTGGAGTGCAAGTGTGATGTGGGTGCAGGTGCGGGCCAGAGAGGAGAGAGAAAAATGGCACAGTGATGCAAAAATTTTCTTCTATCAGCACCAGCATACAGTAGCATTTAGTCTTCATGAGGGCTTCATTCCATGTGGAAGGTTTTTTCTTACAAGTTACAAAGGCATTTGTTCCTGAATTTAAAGGTGAACCGTTGGCAGATTCTACACAAAGCATATCTATGGCATCTCCATTAATATTTTTTTCAGTCCCCTCGAGTTTTTCACATTTCTAAAAATCTATATTGTCTCCTACATGCACAGCTATTTATATTGTCAAACCTTTCACTTGGGTGGTCTTGGTTATTTCAGCATGAATTGCCTGTCAGATATGTGCTGCTGATCCAGATTCACTCTAGATATATCCTCCATATACTTCACCTGGTTCTAAATTCTCTTCATGCACTAAGGTGTAGATGACCTGACACATGATGGGTTGGAAGCCAATTTCTTACTTCTCCACAGAGAACTGGTCTGTAAAGTAAAGGATATCTGGAATGTATTAGTTTTTATGTGATGTTTTAGAGATGATCTGATGTGTTTTAGAGAAAATATTTCAGCACCAGCCAGTGTTGCAGTATGGCATCATAACATGGCTACACAGCCTGAAAACAATGGCTAACTGTAACAAATAGCATTCATTAGAAAATTCAGCTATGACATGTCATCACTCTGGTTCTCTCTCTCTCTCTCTCTCTCTCTCTCTCTCTCTCACAAACACACACATACACACACACAAACACAAACCCCACATTCAAAACAATCTACCACATTTGATTTTGAACCACAGTCATATATTAGCAAAGAAATCTAAGAAATTCCATGGGCATGTTTACAATTCACCTGCTTTATCAGTATGATATAACACAGAAATCATCATCTGGCAGTCTGCGGTCCAGATTCTCACCCACCAGCCAACCACCAAACCAAAGTACTTGAAATGCATTTATGTAAAAGTATTAGCTGAAGCTAGTCCATTAGGTCAGAGACTAGATACAGAGTTATAGACATTAACTCAGAAAAAGATAAAGTTTTCATATACTTAATATACTTTTATATGTATGATTATGGGGGCACGGTGGCTTAGTGGTTAGCACGTTCGCCTCACACCTCCAGGGTCGGGGTTCGATTCCCGCCTTGTGTGTGTGGAGTTTGCATGTTCTCCCCGTGCCTCGGGGGTTTCCTACGGGTACTCCGGTTTCCTCCCCCGGTCCAAAGGTAGGTTGATTGGCATCTCTGGAAAATTGTCCCTAGTGTGTGATTGCGTGAGTGAATGAGAGTGTGTGTGTGCCCTGTGATGGGTTGGCACTCCGTCCGGGGTGTTTCCTGCCTTGATGCGCGATGACGCCTGAGATAGGCACAGGCTCCCCATGACCCGAGGTAGTTCGGATAAGCGGTAGAAAATGAATGAATGAATGTATGATTATCATATGATCATATGGTCTGATTAGCAAACTTGATGATATGACTAATTATAAAAAGGTGATGAATGGAGAGTGATGTGTTTAGTCTTCTTGTATCGTTACAGCTGTCACTCTTTTTTCTTTGTTTTTCATGGCCTGGTCAAAAGCTCAGGGTGAGTATAAAACTAAACATAATCATTTCCAATTGTCTTATTTATATAAAATTAAAGCATTAAAATATAACTGCATCATCAATCGATCAGTTAGTTGCTTATCTAGCTTTTTGTATGAGATTAATATAGCTTGACCTTTACAGATTTTAGTTAAATAGCCTGATAAAACATGATTCTCTCTCACTCACTCATTTTCTACCGCTTATCTGAACTACCTCGGGTCGCGGGGAGCCTGTGCCTATCTCAGGCGTCATCGGGCATCAAGGCAGGAAACACCCCGGATGGAGTGCCAACCCATCACAGGGCACACACACACACACACACACACTATTATTCACTCACGCACTCACACACTACGGACAATTTTCCAGAGATGCCAATCAACCTACCATGCATGTCTTTGGACCGGGGGAGGAAACCGGAGTACCCGGAAGAAACCCCCCAGGCACGGGGAGAACATGCAAACTCCATAAAACATGATTGATATCATATACAGTAATATAGCGACTGCTGTTTAAACTTCATCAAGTAATATTTGTTTCTTTTCATTATTCAGTCTCTCCGGGATTATGGTGGAGCTTTTTTGATTGTCGTGGTCAAAAGTGCCTGATTTTGCTGCAGTGTTTTTTTTAAGTTGTCGAACTGGTGAAATGGCATGCAATAGATTATTCTTGTAAGCTACTGAAGGGACTGATTAAACAATCCAATAGAAACCAAGCTCAATTTGGTTTACATGCCTAAACGTAAAGTGTGAAAATGTAAAATGTAAAGAGAACAATTCATGCACCACATTTGCAGATAACACACGCAAATCAACAATACCTAAGAAAAAAATCTCACATATTCTCATATGCCTGATACATCACCAAGGCTGGATGGTATAAATGGATTAACAGGGCTAAAACCTCCCTCTTTCAAGAAAATGTACATAAAATCATTAATACATTTTTGGAATCCATATTAATCCTTCGTTTGTATGGTACAGCTGGCTAAGTATTTATTTTTCTAAACTCATTAATATTAATATTTTATTTGTATTGGTGGCCTTACGGTTACAGTATTCATTACCCTCAGGCATGCTCAGAGTGTGTGTGCATGTGTGTATGTGTGTGTGTGTGTGTGTGTGTGTGTGTGTGTGTGTGTCTGTACATAAATCACCCCATAGAATTTTCAATTGACCGTGGCTACAGGATATAATGGGCCGATTTTATATTTCACACCTTTCTCTTAAGCCTTTCCCACAGGACAAATAAGTCACCACCACCATGGTGTAACAGATGTTGAGTATAGACATGAATCTGCTCATAAATTATTTAAGTTTATATACATTGTATATGTAATGAGTCTGTCTGTGTTTTGCCCTGTTTCTGTCTGCTGTCTTGCCCTGCTGTTAATTGTTTGCTCCGCCCACTCATTTGTTACCATGGACACTAATTGAACTCTATCTCCCCCCAGGTGTGTCGTCTTAGTCTTTGATTGTCTCTGCGTTGTGATTGGTTCCTGTTTCGTACTGTATATCTACTCTGTTTGTTCACTTCCCTGGTGTTAGTCGTTATGGTGTGTTCATGTCTATGTTCCTGTTTCACTCAGTGTTTTGCCTGTTTGCCTGTTTCTTGTTTTGGTTTATTAAAAGTTTAAACTGCAGTATAAGTTTAAACAGTATACATATTTGTATATTCACCATTCACAGATATTCGACAGATATAGATGTGCTTCATGAGCAAGGCTAACAATGACTCAATTCTTTGCTTTGAATAATGTATTGAAATGATACAACTACAACCAAACTACCGGGCTGTACCCATTAATCTTATTTTCCTAAAAGATTCCATGTGATTTTGGCATATCGTTACCTCAGGCAAGGTTACTATTTTATAGGTGTGTAATGATGATGAACAGCAAAAATACAGCTTTTCAATTGTTTTCAGTTTGGTCTTAGCTCTTTTTTCCTGTTTTGGAGTGTCCATTTCAGCAGTGAATTTCTTCATTGTCATGTCATACTGCACAGTACTAATTACTGACTTGTATGAAAGTAGACGCTCAGTGATTAAAGAATTTGTAGTTCATAAGTATTTTTTTTTTTTTCCAGCCTACTTGGGGCAATATATTCATAGAAAAATTCATTTTTTTTCCACAGAGATGTTTATATCTTTAAAGTAAATGTTATCAATCCTCTTTCTGCTATCTAAGGCCACGTTCACACTTTTCCAATGTGGCCGCAGTGTGAACAGCCAAGGCGGATTTGATGCGACTTTTACGTCAATCTACATCGACATTCGTCACAATTATGCGCCGGCGAAAACGTGACACAAACGTGACTGGTAACGTGTGTGTTAAGAGTGTTATATAAAGTGGTTACGTGAACCAGCTCATAATGCTTGCATTGAATACATCACATTATAGCATTACATGATACGTTTGCTTGCACCAGATGATACAATACTTCCTCCATAACCTCGCCAACTTTTTAGCGCAACCGCGTGCTACGTGTGACCTCATTGTTATTGTTCGTTTGCGCATGCGGGTCAGTTCGAAACAGCAAACAGTTCACACTGGTATCTGATATAGGCCACATTTTAAAAGGTAATGTGAACAGCCAAACAAAAAAAATCAGATCTGAGCAAAATATCCGAATTGAGCATTAAGACTTGCAGTGTGAACGCGGCCTAAGATGCCCCAAATGCTTGTTCCTAATCATCTAAAATTTGAAGGTGTAAAATATTTCATTTGTTTATTCATTTATTTATTTGATTAGAAAAGTCCATTACAGTAAGTTGATTTCTATTCTGCTGGTAAAAAGGGTTAAAATGAAATATTGAAATACATATACAACTGAGCCTGGTGCATTGTGGGAATGTCACTGTAATACATTTATCCATTTAAATCATACAGGGTCATTTTAAATTGTTTATAATTTGTTTCATTTACAATTCAAACTCGCTATTACATTCAGTGGTTTCATTTTGCTACAAGGATTGTGTAGCCAAAATATCAAAAAATGTCACTGTGCTTGCTCTTGGACAGCCATCGCTCCAAATAATTTTCTGAAACACATATCACAAATTTTATTTCATAAAATTTAACATGATATTTTGTATAACCCTAGTGTAGACAAAATGTGTGGTTCATAGTACTGAATGATTACAGAGTGTTACATTATGAACTTGGTGTCACAAAAATGATATTCATAGGCTTATGGATAGAGCCATTTTGTGTATCGAATGAGCTCCTTTCATCTATGAACTGAGCTTTGTATTTACCAAGTGGTCCAAAAAATTAAAGAATCTGTCAGATCACAGCAAGAAATGAACTAGAGTTGATTGTTAATGCACAAAGTATTACTGGTTGCCTTCACATGCTCTTTCATGACAATGTAAAGTCCTTTTTGTGGATAAAATTCAGAAAGGGATATGCTGTATGGTTTTGCCATGACAGTGCATAGAAATGAGCAGGTTATAGATAGTATGCTGCCTAACACGAGAAGTATAGACTGGTTAGAGTGCAAATGCCTGGCTCCTCCTTTTGTGCAGACATCAGACAGCATTGTAATGATTTTCAGACAAGGAAATATACTTCATGTAAACTAGTCACGGATTGAGGCTAATGAATTCCAATACAGCCACCAGAGGATGAGATTAATTCAGGGAACGAACCTAGTTACATGCAGAAGAAAATAAATGGGCAAATGAGTTTTTAGTCAGTGAGAAAATGTAAAAGGCTTCTTGCTGAATTGCCTAAAATTGTATTAAACTTTGTAGTCAACAACTAACATGAGGGCAAAAAAGGTGGCAGAAACTAGAGATGAGCCGGATACTCGGCTGAAACGAGTATCCGGTACGGATAAAGCACTTCTGCCGAGTACGAGTATTATACGAGTAATACGAGTCAATATCTGTGCTCGGATTGAATGAAAATCATCTTTGGGTAGCTGATTGTGTCAGCGTTCTGTGATAGGCTAGTCACAGCGCCCCTCCCCTACACACATACAGATGTATTGTGTTGCTGTGTCTCGCTCTGCTCACTCACAGTCACACACAGAACAGCGCTCTGTCTCTCCCTCAGTCACTCGGGTTCGCGGGTCTTTTCCGTTAACGTTTAGGGTTTCTTCAGCTTTTTACTTCGGGTTGTAACGTTAATAATACGTACTTACTAACCAGTAGAGTTCTGGTAAACGTGGGTTCGTTCAGACGTGGTGCTTGCTTGGTAGAATGCGACTCGCAATGCGTCTCTGCCTGTCTGAGATTTGTTTTCTTTTTTAAACCTTCAGCTGTCTCTAACCAGTAACCAGACACTGAGTGTCTGACACGTTTTTGCTGTATTTCATAAAATCATAAAGGTAGTAAGCTAGTGTTATAAATATTACAAATTAATTATTACCGGTTAAAGCCCCGCCCATCTCAAGACAAGCCCACTTCCGGGTTAGGCCCCACCCACTCTGAGTACGGATACAGATACAGATAATTCATATGGTTAACAGATACGGATACAGATACAGATAATGCTGTACTCGCTCATTCCTAGCAGAAACACAACATATGAGCAGCAGCTACAGTACTTGTCTCAGTATTGTTAAGAACACAAGTAGGAGTTACTCAACACACTGCAGGAACTCAGAAGATATTTTTCATAATTCTTATATTAGAAACATTTAAGAGCAGTTCCCAGCTGGGAAACAAATGATCTGCATTAAACTGTCCCTACTATCTGTAATTAAAATGAAGAAAAGACAAATGTAACACAAACTAAAAGCCTGTTAAACAAGAGAACTGACATACCATATTGTTCTAGAATACATTTTGCTTTGGATGCTGTACTCTGATCACTAATGACAACCTAATAATGCAGATTTATAGAATTGCATAGTTAAATAACTTTCTATTATTAACAACATTTACATTTACATTTATGGTATTTATGCATTTGGCAGACACCATTATCCAGAGCAATGTATAAAAGTGCTTTGAAGTCTCCATTAAAAAACACATCAACACTGGTTCACAAGGACTAAAGATACCAACATAAAACTCTGTTGGTGACCCCCCAATACATAAAAACACACAGGAAATAGTTAAAGTGTTTCAGAAAGAGGTAGGTCTTTACTTGTTGTTTGAAGTTAGTGACTCAGCTGTTCAGACATTTATGGAAAGTTTATTCCACCACCTCAGTGACAGAACAGAAAAGAGTATTGACGTATACCTACCTACCCTGATAGATGGTAGGACCAGTCGAGCTGTGCTAGTAGATTATAGGGTTCGAGGTGCAGTATGAGGAGTGCAGTTGCATTTTGGATTGTTTGCAGAGGACGAATTGGTAGGTAGATAGGTAGTACGTCGACCTGTCAACAGTGTATTGTAGTAGTCCAGCCTTTGATTAAATGAAGAGACTGGCACCTGAGCAGCCTGTTTGGATAAAAATGGCTGAATCCTTCTGATGTTGTAGAGAAGAAATCTACATGAGCATGTCACATTGGCAACATGCAAGGAAAAGGACAGATGACTGTGAATGCATACCCAGGGGTTGTGAGCAGTGTCTGAAGGGTAGAACAGATTGTTGTGTAGGGATATTGCAAGATCCTGACCTGGGAACCCATGTGAGGCTATAACTATGCCAAGAGAGTGAGTATAGAGGGAGAAGAGGAGAGGACCAAGTACTGAGCCCTGGGGGACACCAGTGGAGAGTCTGTATGGGGCAGATGTTGCCTCCATGATACCTGATATACCTGAGCAACATTTCACATAGGAAGCAAACCATTTCAACACTGATCTATGAATTCCAAGACACCTGATGGTATACAAGAGAGTCTTGTGGTTGACTGTATCAAATGCTGATGTTGGATGAGGAAGATGAGGCTGACCAACTTGGCTGATCTAGCAGCATGTAGCTTCTCAGAGACATCCAAAAGGGCAGTCTCTGTGGAATGTGCTGCTTTGAAGCGAGACTGTTTGGTATCTTGGAGGTTGTTCTGCGAGAGATAGACAGAGTTGATTATAATCAATGCCTTCAAGAATTTTAGAAAGAAATGAGAAAAGTGACACTGGACATTAGTAAGTCGCTCTGGATGAGGGCCTTCCAAATGCCATAAATATAAATGATTCTAAATGAATGTAAACTTCAAAATGATTAAAAATGAGAAAATATAAATAATAATAATAAATGCAAGAATTACTGCTTTGTGTTGAAACATATGAAACTTTGTACAGTTTTTCCACAAAAACTGCCTTCTTAACATACCCTCTCACCTACCCAAGCTTGTTAGGAATAGCCCAGGGCACAGGAACAGCCATAATACACTAAACCAAAAGCAGAGAGTGTTAAATGCCTTGCTCAAGGGCCAAACAGTAGAAGCTTTGCAGTGCTAGGGCTTGAACCCCCCTGACTGTCTGACCTAGAGCCTTAGGACTTCTCTTAAATTATAAATACACACCTGAAATGCAATTTTAATGAAGACAGTGCTGGGGAGAGTACCACATCTCAGTCTCTTACTATAATGTCTAACAATGTTGGAGAAAATTGTAGAGTATAGTTTAGGTTTGTTTAGTTTTGTGCAATGCTCTCTAATTTTCAGAGAACAGAACAACAACGACAAAAAAACAACAACAGTGTGACACTTAACAATCTACAGGCATCATTTCCACTTGAATATTTCCCTATGTGCTTATGTGAGTGCAAAAAGAAATACAATGGGAGGGGAGCAAAGAAGAAGCCAATCTTTGCCAAAATTGTATCCCTTCTCAGCTTTTCTAAATACCATTTGCATGTCCCACAACTCCACTGCAACAATGTTCAGTGCCAATTTTTTAATAAACCTAAGCCTAATGTTTGATAGAGCAAAGCAGTGCACAATAACACTGAAACATGAATGAGGATTTAGGGTTAAGGACACTTTGTGGTGTATAGTAAGGTCAATAAAATAATGCCAGAATGTCTTTCATTGATTTAAACATCACTCTGGATCATACAACATGACAGTGAGCTAAAACTAGCTAGAACAAATCAAATTTTATGAGAGTGGGGTTTATTTTGCTAGGTGGGGCTGGTAACATTAACTGTTGTGAAGCTTTAAGGATATCCAAAATAAAGTAAAGGACTATGGTGCAATATGTAAAATTGTTGACTCACAGCTACAGGGTTCCTGGTTTGATTTGTACCACAGCTTACTGCCAGCTTAGATTTTTGCATGTTCTCACCATATTCATGTGAATTTCCTCCGTGTTCTCCGTTTTCCTCCTGCTTTCAAAAAGGAGGCAGGTAAGCAGATTTGTTATGATAAATTTCCCCGAGGTGTGAATGAATGTGTGAATGTTTATGTACCCAGATTTACTGGGATTGGCTTTGGATACACTGTGCCTTTGAGCAGCATGAGCAGTTGAAAATGAAAATGAATGAATGAAAGTATGATCATCTAAAGATAACAGAAATTCTTTATAGCCTCAACATAAAATGAAATGGACAGCACACACCACAAACAAACAGTGAGCAAACCAAGATCAGGTAACTAGCTAACTGGCCCTCTTCATCTGGATGTTGCTGTGCAATAGTAAATAAAAATCTTATCAAAAATACTTTTGTACATACATTTGTTTTTTTTAAATTATTCCTGTTCTAGCTTACATGTCTAATAAGACTTTTAGCTTGTTTGACTTACTGATGAATAAGCTACATATGTATGTATATACCAAAATTAGAAACATTATTAGGCAATAAAGTGAGAATATTTTCAGACTGAAATTAGTAACTATTTTTAATAATCATGTATTTTCTTTATTGTAATCTTCTAATAGGAAATGCAAGTTTCACTAACTAAGGTGTCACTTTAACAACAAACTTATATAATAGAATTTCTAAAACTTTTTTCCATTCTGAAATTTTGACACTGTAATCTAAAACAATTTGTTTAAGTAATAATCCTAACAAAAGATTAATTAAAATACTACTGTATAGAAGAAAGAGATCATTCAGCAGCTAATATAATTCTGATGTCACCATAAAACAACAGAGATACTGTTTAAAAACCAAAAAAGTTGTTATTTCAAGAAAGACACTGCACTATAAATGGTGTGTATATGTGGGGGAGGTGTTAAATTGGACTGTCTATACTTATTGCTATGGCTGATGAATATCAAGTCTCAGTTTAGAAGCCATTCATGCAGAAATTCAGATAATTCCTGTGAGTTCACAAACTTATTTGCATAACTGTAAATGTGCCTCAACCGGCCTTTACGGTCCTTATTTTTTACATTTTAGTCAATTTTCTTTTATTTTGAAAGTTATCTGAATTTCTCTACAGCTTACTCCTTTTTCAGCAAGAGTGTGTGGGACATCAATTATTCAATCGAGGCAGCAGCAAAATATGCTAACATTCATGAAACACTCTCTGTACCGAGAGGATTTCATTTCTAAACAGTGTATTGTGTCTAGTGTGTGTGTGTGTGTGTGTGTGTGTGTGTGTTTGTGAGAGAGAGAGAGAGAGAGAGAGAGAGAGAGAGAGAGGAGAAAGGAGAAAGGAGAAAGGCGAGAGAACTGCTGAGTGGTGCTTTTGACTTTTTGCTGTTTGTAACATTAACCACTTATAAAGAAATTACAGTAGGACAGTGTGCAGTAAAACAGTAACAGAACAATCTTTCTTGGAGGAAAGGTTATGCTGAGGTTCATGCTTGTGTAATTACTTGCCTAATCACTCACAAACATGCAGTAAGACTGCAGACCTCTGGGAGTTTCTCTCTTTTACTTTCATCAGAAACTCATTAACCTGCACTGTTTCACAATCTCTCTCTGTATATATCCCCTTGCATCTACAATCAGTATTGTCTCTTAGCTTGATTCCTTTCATTTATTTATAATCTTGATCACTTTTTGATCACAGACATGTTTATCTTACTATCTTTATGAATGCAGTTAGTTAATGCTTAATGCTTTAATTAATACTTAAATTCCTATATAATTATATATATATATATATAATAGTTTAATGAATACAAGCCAAAAAAAATTGTCCTTGAGGGGATATTTGGTGTCCATCAAGCACACACACCACACATACACACACACGCCCACAGGCACACACTTATGAAATAATATAACCTCTTGTATGATTGCAATAAGTTAATAAGCAGGGTTTGAAAATCACACTTCTGTCTGTGAGACTGGAAGTGGAAGAGGTGAAAGAGAGTGAAAAAAGTAATAAGGCAGTTTTAAAGTTTGATATCTTATTGACAACCAATAGAAATAATCAATTTAAAAGTTAGATTAAAAAGTAATTGTTAATAAAGCAATATATAAAGGCCATCTATACAAGGTGCCATTTGTCAACACATCCACTTATAGGGCTACATTCAACCTTTAGTGATTGGTCATTGACTACAGACAGCCGATCACACACACTTTGAGCGCACATACAATGCCTGGTACTTCTCCATGGCCTGGGTTTTACCGCACAGCAGTGGGAGAGAGCGAGTGATCATGCTGACCTTACAGCAGCAGCTTACAGCAGGCAGGGGACTTTCAGCTCAGCTGCACAGAATAATAATCAACCACACACTGACCTCAAACCCTCCGCCTATGTACTAATACTGGGCACACAGATCTGCTGGTGTGAGACCTGTCGGATCTGGCCTTAACCAGCACAGCCCTGATCCTACAGGCCTCTAGGTAAAAACAGTCACTGTGGTGTCATTAATGTAGGCTAATTTCCATTCTCTTCCATCTGTTTTATGTTTAACCACCTAATGAGTAAGAAAGTTCCTTCTAGATATCACTGAACTCCATGACCGTATTACATTTGAACACAAGTATTTTTATATTATTTATTCTGTATATATTCTATCGCTTTTCTACCTGTAAGGCTGAATTTAATTTTTATTGAAATTCTTATTTCTTATTCTAGTTGATCTTTTTTATTTACAGACTATAAATATTTTATATTTAAACTATAATTGTAGATGTTTTGGAAGGAAAGGGTAATGCGGACTGTTAGAATTCCATAAAAACTCAGCTTGGACTTTACGGCTTGGACTTTACTTGTACCAGATTTAATACTTTATTTCAGTAATGTTCATATAGGATTAAGTAAGAATAAAGGCTGTAGAAGTGGCTGGGAAAATTAAGACGTTTATGACACATTCGTCAATTTATGTACTTTAAGACAGGATCTCTTAATACAAGCAAGCAAAGATTATTCCAAAGCAAATCGGAAATTGGACAGATTCTGAATACTGAGCTTTTAATGAAGCAAGCAAAGGTAAAGTAATTGTTTGAGGTGTAGTAATATATGACAAAAATATATACAGGAGCTTTTTGTTCCTGTGAGCTACTGTGAAAACATTCTCCAAACTTCCCCAAATATTCTGTTAAAGCAATTTTTTTAGCTTTTATTTGTGAGAATGATGCATTTGTATTGATATTTGAACTCTGTAGGTAGAATTGATAGATTACCATTAATTAATTACCATATTATCTGGAATTAATGAATTTGTAAAACCGAAGTCTGTCTGGGTGCATTTAAAGATAAAAATAGCAAGTAATAAATTATGTATTTGTGCATGTTGGAAGACCTGTATTTTTAGAGTAAAAAAAATGCTTTAATTCAATTTATGCAGAGAGAGTTAATCATTTACGGATTTACAGGCAACATCAAATAAGCTGATTTCACACACACTCACAGACCCCGCACATACGTACGCACAGGCGAAGGGCAAAGTGTACACACTCTGCAGCATGGAGTGCATGAAGAAAGGTTTCATACAGATAGCCTGAAGGCACACACCTCTTTCCATGTCAGCGCGCTTGAGACAATTCCTCGTCTCTGAGGAGTCATAAAGCACCACGCAAATGTCAAATGGGGACCTTTGAGAGTGGGCTGTATATAAAGATGGATAAATCATTAGGTTGAAGAGTATGGCATCATTGCTATACTTCTAGCTCTATCTGTAACTCAAATAATAGAGAAAGGGATTTAGGCAGATGAAATGGTATTTTTTTTCTGTAATATTTTTCTCAGTTTTCAGTGTAGTCCAGCTCGTTATGTTGTTAATAAATATTTACCGTGTCAAAAAGCCTAAATAGTGGCATTGTTTAATGAAAAACTGCTTCTATCTTTCCTGCTTTTATATTGTGGTCCACCTAAATACAGTTTCTTTTAATATATAGAAAACTTCACAATACTTTAGTGTTCCTTTTATAAGCATTACCGCTGCCTGTGGCATTCAATTGGTTATATTTTATTCTTTTTTGTTTTGAATAAATGAAAATAAAAAAAATAAATAAATAAAATGATGAATGAGAAAAATAGCATTCATCATACTATTTGTCATCTATTGATACTGTATGTCAATTGTATTATTCATATATTTGTATTATTCTCTCCTCCACAGCTGAAATAGAATTGGAAGGGTTTTAGATTATAAGATTACAATATACATAACATAGAGTGCTTGAAGTCATCTCACTTTTTTTTGGCTTCATGTTTTATTTTATAAACCTGATTATGGTTTTCGATGCTGTGAGAGATATATAACCTACCTGAAGATGTTGTGTGTGATAAAATACAATCATGACACCAAACTTTACTTTATCTACTAATGTACTAGAGTTTTAAGATTTAGGAAATGCTTTGCTGTACTTGACATGGCACTGCTGTCAGAAATGTGGGCCAGTGATAATGAAATTTAATGAAATTTAATCAGTCAATTAAATGGGATTATTATATTTTTATGGCATATTCTTTAGACATATGTAAATTAATCCATCTCAACCAACAATTAAAATGAGTATGTTTGCTTGTTTGTTTGAAATAAACCATTAGATTAACAGAAACCATTTTATAAGGTCCATGTTTAAAGTTTCATAAAAACCACTGACATGTTCCACTTTACATGCTTAGACTTAAATAAACTCTACTGAGAGAATTTATAGGGTACATTTCAATTTAAATAACAGCTTCTGACACTGATTATATGGTACACTCTTAAAAGTTAAATGGATGCCTCTGAGTCTGTTAAAGTACATTTTAGTGAAAAGCGTCAGATTATAGCTCAAGAGATTTATATAAAGCTGGGTGCATAAAATACTGAGAGGGAGAGAACATTTCAAACAGTTTAACTAAAGTTCACTGTTTGGAATCAATTACATCAACCTTAGAAACTGGAATCAATGATTTAATTAAAATCATTAGTACATGTATTTAACCTTCACCTGTATCTATGGGCATCATTTTTCATTATACATTAAAACCCTTTCCCCTACATTAACTTGTTTTAATTGACTTAAACAGATGTTAAAGAGAATTTATCTCAAAATGATTTAAACCCTAACCTTACTGATTCTATTGCAAAAAGCCGGCATAATACAATGGTGAAAGAAGTAATGCAGACCTTACAGAAAGTTAACTAATAGTTAGAAACTAAACATTTATTAGTACATTAATTGGAGCCAGAGCATGCAAAGTAGATATGGATGATTAGACAATAGCTCTATCTCTCATACACACATACTGGTTATGAACACTCACTGTGCATGTGAGATAGTACCTGATGTACAAAAATTGGTACATGGGCTAGCACAAAATGGAAAATACAGTGTTATTATTTTATTTGTTTTTTTCTTTTTTCGGCTGCTCTCTGTTCAGGGTTCACCACAGCGGATCACGTGATCTGCATATTAGTTTTGGCATGGGTTTTATGCCGGATGTCCTTCCAGAAGCAACCCTTCCATTTTTATCCAGACTTGGACCCGGCACTGAAAGTTAGCTTTTCAGTGGCTGGGTTAGCACCCTGCACGGGAGTCAAATCCAGGAGTAAAGAAATACAGTGTCATAGATTAATATGCAAAATTCTACATTATAGTCTTATCATTTTCACAAATATATTGATCTTACCTTTGTCAGGACAAAATTCTACAGCTTCAAGTCATAACTGACTAAGCTACTGTTTGCTAGCTATCTAGTACTCTTATTATAATTTTAATTAAAGTAATGTTAGCATAAGTAATGTATGGGTATCTATGGATATTTGTTATCAAATAACATACAGTAATTGTTAGAAAATATTGTGGGAAATGTCATGGTTAACTGAACTAAAAGTGACAGAACACTATTCCCAAAAAATAAGAGTTGCAGAAACTGTAACTTAAAATGTTGCCAAAAGTTGCCAATCACCAACATGGAGGAAAGGCAGTGTTAAAAAATGGTGCCTTTCCATACTATCTAGGGAATCCCAAGGCCTAAACCAGAAGGTGTTTTTTTCTACCATTATGGCACCGGGGAGCTCTGGAAAACACTGGGGGAAAAAAATTGCTGTAGAAATACCAGCACTGTCAGTATGGTCTGTGAATTCTAACAGTTCCTTGAACTCAACTACATCAATTGAGTTCATAATTGGTATGGATATATATGGATAAACCAATATACTCAATATAGATGTATATGGGGCTTTTTTGTTCTGCTCATGTTATTATTTTTATTTTATACCTGGTCACAGTATTTTCAATTAATTTGGTTCATCATATTTCAGAAAATATAAACAACTAGTATCGTAATTAAACCACCATGACAATGACCAGATATTTAATAAGGATGCTGTAAATGTATCCTACAGCACTGTGCTGTTCCCATGAGCTTTAAAGCTGCACGGTTGTGACCAGAAGAATGTGACTTTTTTGTTGCATCCCATGGGATCCCAGTCCCAATGCATACCTTGAGTCTCAACCAAATGCTTTCTAAAACTTTCTGGCAAAAGTTTCTAAAACACACAAAAATGAACAGAACGGCCCATACTTGTTTCTGTTCAGAACAAATTCCAGATTATTTTTTTTATGATTTTAATGACTTTTTGAAATGTTATTATTATTATTATTATTATTATTATTATTATTATTATTATTAGTAGTAGTAGTAGTAGTAGTAGTAGTATTCATATTATTATTATTATTATTATTATTATTATTATTATTATTATTATTATTTGTTCATTCCAGTTCACAATTCTTTATTACACATGGATACTAATGACAAAGTCTTTCAGGTTTCCACTATTAGTCTTCAAAAAATCTATTATGTCTGAAGGTGTAGTAAGTACGTAGAGGAGTCTGTGAACTGGATCGATTGTAAATCATTTTGATTTTTGTAATTACAAAATAGAGAGAATATTTACCACTGGATTTCAATCTGAGCTCTACACTGTATATTAGTTTTTATTTCCTTAGAAAACACAATATTTAATCACGTATACTGTATGGATATATATGTCATCAAATTAATTCTGCAAAATGTTCAGTCTGTATAATTTGGTGATCTTACATTTAACATCACTAGTTGCTATCATGCACATAAAAGAAATGGATGTGAGATCATCTGCAAGGGCTCTGAAAGCATGGCATTGTAAATGGTAGTGGAGGAAGTGCCCTTCAGCAAAAATTTGATAATGATGATATTAAATGCAAATGTAAACCTCATGTGGGCTTGCATCTGCATCTAGAAGAGCTTCCAAAGAAGATCTTCACATGTATCATTTCTGTTGAGAGTCTTTTCAGGAAAGATATTTGTCTGTTGGTGACGCTAAATATAGTGCTTTGAACTGATTACCTGATGGTGGATGGGGTGCCCATGGCAATGTACTAGTATATTAAAGGGAGCTGTGTATGAAGTTTCCTGTTTATTAAGTTTGTGGTTGTAGCTGAGGCTAGGAAAATAAGACTGCTATTAGATTATACTATATTATGAACTGTTTGTTTGATTGGGCCTACAAGACACTTCTTTGCAGTTTGCTTTCGAGGCAGGCTTATGTACGTATAGCAAACACAGGCTTTATGCAAAGATTAGCTTGCCACTAACACAGTGTTAATATGTTTGTACTGGAAGCTGTCAGGGGACTTCAAGTTGAACCCATGGAAACTGCAAAAAAGTGTTTTTCCTGCTTCAGCCCAATGTTTCTAAATGAATAAATAACATTAACTGATATGCTATATATGGACTGTTATTTGGAATAGTGTCTGTATTGGAACTTGTAATTTTCTATTTTAAACCTGATCACCAAGGTCTTGTGCTCATTATTGTATCTACTAATGCAAATAAAAAGCACACGACATGAGTAATGACTTCGAAACCATTACATGCTAATCAAGGAGGTGATCGTGGCAAAAGTAGATGAGGTAGAGAAAGTGGATGCTGTGGTGATGTGCCACAACAGAGAGAGAGAGAGAGAGAGAGAGAGAGAGAGAGAGAGAGAGAGAGCTTAATCATGTGCCACAGTTGGGACAGACGTTGAGAGATTGAGAAGTTTATGTGTCCCCAGAGTGACGCTAGCAGGACTGATTCAGTATTCCAGGATTCTGGGCATAAACTAAGGCTGAGTATTTTGATACATATTGATGAATGGCAGCATTCCAGACACACTAAATGGAAATAAATGTAAATTGCATACAGAGACATTACCTTAATTGTGCCTATAATTAGGCACACCATAATGATTAATCAATGATGAACCAGAACAACAGTGAGGTGTTAAATATTACAATGACAATAATAATCTAAATTTAACTGTGCTTATGCTGACTTTAAATCTATAATTAATCTACTCCATTACAGGCCAAAATAAAATGTAGTAATGGATTTACTGAAAGGAAAAATACAAATACTCTTACTATACTATTATACCCTAAAATTTTACTAAACATTATATACAATAAAGAAGTGAAAAAAAAATTATTTTACTTGTACTTCTGATTCCGTTCCATGAGATCCATGCAAGTCCAAAAGTGCTCATGTACTCAACGAAATGTGTTGGAGATGACTTTTAACACTTTGAAATATACAGTAGGATTGTTCCTTTAAAATTCATGTAATGCAATCCTAAAATAAATCTGAAATACAACAAAGAAAATTTATTCACTTCCTCTTCACATTTGATGCTGGTCGTAGCAGGATTTGATAACAGCAGCCTGTCCTTTTTATCAGTTACTAACCAATATGCCTTCAGTGTGCTATACTGACCACAGAAAAATAATTTTTTTAACAGCAATCATGTAAGAAAAGTACATACCAAAAAATACACTCCTTATATCTGGTGATCTGGTTGGCTAATCATATATATATATATATATATATATATATATATATATATATGATAATGTTAGCTATGTAGCTCTATGGCTTTATGCTTAATATAGTTTATTGCTTTACTATGTTTTATTTAATGATGTATATCTGGCTGTATCTAAATATCTACCTAAGCTACACAATACACAGCCGGCTAGTTTTAGGAAGCAAATAATGTTACCATAAGCTTTAGCTTTTACTTATAAAATCTGGTAAATTGATACAAATGTTTACCTTTCTAACCATAACATTTCTTATCTTTCAATTAAGTTCCTCAACTTTGTTGCCAACCCATCTAATTATGAAGTACTAGTAGGATTCTGGAGTCTGATCTTCAACTCAGAAAGTCATACTTTATATTATTATGTTGGCTTTGTAGAAGCCAACATTCTGTTTTCCTATTTAAGCTTAGACAAAAATTTATCAAGAGTATCTCCTCCTAAGGCTTTCAAGCCACATGCACCAAATTTGGATATGTTGTAGACCCTGTTCTGAAGTTTGTTGCTATTACTTTTCTATGCGAAACGAGTACCGGTACTTCCGCTACCGGGTCTCAAATTGGCCTTTTTCCCCATAGACTCCCATTATAAACTTTGGAGGTTTATAACTCGGCAAACTTTCGAACTATCTACACCAAACTCGGCCAGCTCCTTTAGGGTGATACTCTGAACAAAGTTTTAAATTGGTCTACTGACTGGCCTTCTGGTAGTCCTGCAGCCCCGCCCCAAAATATGCAAAATGCAAAAGATATGTGACATATCAAAACACTCAACCCAATGAGGGAAACTTCCTCAAGAGTATTCAGATGATGTCACATGCTTGTCTCCACTTGCCTCCAAATGTTTTGGCACCCTAGCTTTCTGTCCACTTGCTTCTAAAAGTAAAACTGTCCCTTATGTCCACTTGTCTCCATAAAGCACCTTCCTTTGTGAATACTTGCTTCATCAAAGCCAACATCAAAGTTTGTCACGACAAACTTTACAGATCTAGTTTCATATTGTGTTTATATTGTGTTTACAGGCAGAAAAGTATTTGGCTCAGGCGCTCGGGTCCTCTTACTTAGCCTTCTTTGATTGCTCATTTGTGATTCAAACAGTGCATAGACAGTTGATGAGCAACAGATTCTTTATGACAATAGTACATCTTGACTCTCCTTGTGTTTTAGTATACACCTTCATATGACTCATCATGATTCCTCTCTCTCTCTCTCTCTCTCTCTCTCTCTCTCTCTCTCTGTCTCTCTCTCTCCCTCTCTCTGTCTGTCTCTCTCTGTCTCTCTAGTCCAGTATCTTTTGACCACCAAGATTAATGACCTTCATGAAGAGGAATGTACAAAGTCTATAATAAAATAATATAGAGCAGGTGCTCAGTCTTTAATAATATTGAAAAAGTATTGAGCAGGGCCTGACATTCCTCAATCTGTCTACTGAGTGTGATTTTCACAGTGGTAAATTCTGCGATTAGCGGAGTCCACAATCCTGCCACCCACTGAGGTTCATCAATATTATCAATCTGCAGGGGAAACCACTGCATGTGAATCCTCAGTGTAATTACATTAAATATCATATAGTCAGTACAAACAATGATCAAAGTCTGGAATTACTCATCAGAGAAGTTGCAGCATTGGGGCAGAGACATAAGGAAGGAAGTTAGAGTGAGAGAGAGAGAGAGAGAGAGAGAGAGAGAGAGAGAGAGAGAGAGAGAGAGAGAGAGAGAGAGAGATTTGTATTTCTACTTTTGTATTTCTATTGCCATTCATGTGCAGGGGAGAGTAATTTAGCCTTGGTGGCCAAAAGCAACACTAAGCAAAAAATAGCTCCTCACCTGTGTGTACTTCTCCAGACCAGGAGACCCAATCCCATCTGAGCTCTCTCCACCTGATACTGTATGAAGTTGTTCAAATGTTTGCTTCAGCATATTTACACTCTCAATCCACTGGTTTCTCAGGTGGAGTGGTGTGTCATTTCCCATAATCCACCAGTGAGATACTCAAACAGAGTCACTTACTGGAGTGAAGCCAGTGTCTGTACAGCACTCAATACTGTTTGGCATTTTAACATGTGCTCCACTGGCATACTGTGTTCACTTCACTTCTTGCTGTCTGCTTCTTCTTTTTGATGTCATGCTCCCTATTTTCTGAAGCTGTGTAAACCTTGAGCTTCCACTAACACTAACTTCCTGTTCAAGGTCACAGCTGTCAGTGTTGAGGCAACATTGTTAGGGGACAGAGGGACAGGCCCAAAAATAGAGGCGATTTCTGTCCTTTGTCAAGCCAGCCATCTCCATTTCCCTGTGGGTCAGCGATACTGATCTAAGGAGCAGCCCCAGTGATAAAGATCACACATCGAGTAGGAAACCTCCCTCAGGAGTTAATTGAAGTCAAAGAGAGTCACACCAGCTCAGATCAGGCAGATGACCCATGCGGTGCACCGTTTTCTTTTTCTTTTTTTTTTTTGCTTTCTTCTTTTTTTGATCAATGTTCACGCTCTTCCTCAGTGTACTTTAAATAAACAGAAGCCCATGGAGATGCTTCTCAATGTCAGTGCTAATACTTGAATCTCTTGGAACTCTGTGGGTCACCTTCCTGGGGCTGCAGTGAGGCTGGAGGAAGAGATAAAAAATAAAATTGAATCAGTTTTTATTGTCATTTAAACACACATTTTTTTGATATAACCATATAATATATCCTTGCTCTGATAGTATATTAAGGTGCAAATAAATTACAAATCAAAATAGTGAAAATAGGGTTTGCACTCTAGTAACAAAATTTTAAATCTGAAAACCTTAATTGTATGGTAGTTTGCACTTTTGGGAGACATCTATACAATTTTTTTGTAGAATCAGCCAAGATCATTCACCCACGAAACTCAAACCTTACAGTCAGATGGTCGGAATAAAATCTTATTGCTCTGAATAGCTCAACAATAAAACTATTTGGTTTGGAGCATTTGGTTTGCTCCATTTTGTTTGCTTGATTACACAACATGTGCTAATCTATTTACTTTTAGTTTCTCCTCCAAAGGAACTTTGAGAAAAAAAAGAATGTAGACTAAATAGGCCACTTCTCTCTTTTCATTGCCTTCTCAATCACTGCTGAAGATGTGCTACAGATGTGTCAGTGACATGGGCTGAGAAAATATTAGCCCAAACTGAGATTAAATCTAGGGGCCTTTTCTTTCTGTGTTATCAGTTGACATGATGATCACTGATAGACTACATTAAACTACATTCTGGGGTAGAATAAAATCAGCCCCAGTGTTGCTTTTCCCATCCATTCTATGTTTGATTTTATAATCAGGGGTAACACCATTATATTCCAAAATATTCTGGTTTAAGATATTTGTATACACATAATCTGACAATATAGCCTGCATCACGATTAACATCTAGCTTATGTATATTGACCCTTCATCTGAACTGACACAATCCTACACAATCTCTGTCAAAATGGCTTTAAAATTACGTTGCTAACTCTGAACCACTGTAGAATTATTGCAATAAAAAAAGTTCATCAAAAACAACTTAAAGATTTTATAGTCAAAATAATTTTAAGTGATATCTGAAGATATGCCATTGTTCCTGGGAAAATTTCACTGATAATATTGGAGTACGATAGGCTAAGACTGTTCATCAGTTACATACCAAAAGTACTTTATGAACAAAAATAAGAACAGAGTACTTCCTTTTTACAGGATGCGTACTTCTTTTACTATAAATCCAAAATTTTATCTGCTGATTGCATTAGTACTTCAACCTGACAGCAATCAATCCTTATATCTGAATTATGTATGCATCATCCACACTTAATTACTCATTACACTGTGATGATCTCTCAACACCTACAATGTCCCTGTGACATGTTCAAAGAGGATACTAAAGATTAATGCCTTTGCAGAGGTCCGGATGGTTCTGCCATCTAACTTCATGCACCAATAATGAGACATGATGGAAGCCCCTGTCAATGTGTCAAGATAGGAAATGAAGATAGATGGGGCATTGGATGGAAAGTGATTTTGTTGAGCCGAAAGTTAAGAGATGTTGCTGTGGTAATAGGTTGTTGCTATTACTACGTGTTCACAGAGCTAGGATGTACTATAGTTCCTGTAAAAATGAAGCTATTAGAGACTAATAGACTGCTATTTTCTAGCTGATGTATTTTTAACTATCTTTAGAAAATGGAACATTTTTGTGAAAATTATTGTGTTAAATTAAGGGAATGAATAAATGTAATATACCACAGGTATATTTATACCACAGGCACAGTATTTCTATTAGGATTCTATTTATAATTTCATTTCTAATCAAAATAAGCTCATAACATTAGCAGAAACTGCAAATTTAAGTAGGCACACATTTCACACAACATACTGTAGAAGTATGTTAGTAGTACATATAGTAAATATAATATAGAAAACAATTGGACACAATGTGCGTTTGGTAAAACTTAAAAGAGTTTGCCCTACCACTGGGAGAGTTTAACCACCAATCATGTCCTCTTCAGTCAGACAGAAACTCGACAATTTTGTTTTATGTGAACGCATATATGTGGAAAAGGACACAGATAATGCTTTCCGTGGTGTGTGTTCCGCTTTTTGACACCACATGAGCAACAATTTAAAAAGTAGGATAATGTAGTGACTGGCTTTACAGATAACTGCGGAGAAAATGATAATGTTACCAGAGTATACAGGATACTTACAGTTTGAGTGACAATGTAACATTATTTTCTCCATTGCAACATACAGTATGTTAAACAATGTGCAGTGTACTTATTCATTTCTCTATAAAGACCTCTAAAGAAACTTCCAAACCATCTGCAGAGTTCATATGATTAAACCTAGAATACAATAAGCATAGAATTAACAGACCCACACAGAAAACTAAGTAAAACTATCACGCAAATATAAAATAATATAAAAAAAGCAGATAAAAAGTATTTTAATTCAGTTGCACTTATATAAACCTGAACTACTATGCACTTTCCATATTCAGACTCTTTAAAAAAATCTGATTATGAATTTAAATTATCTTAGCTTCATTGCCATGGACAACAGTTTGTAGGACAAAACTGCTGAAGTTACATTTTTTCTCAGCGCTTATGCATAGTGTCACTCATCCTAAAGGAGACTTGTAAGTGATGTAAATGATGAATGTCACATCCATCCATCATCAACACATAAGCGTAACTGTGTAACATACTTGGTTTCCTGCAACAGCACCACAGAGCCAAGGCTGGAATTGTGTATTTCAATCACCTCTGATGGGTTATGAGGAGGCTGACAGCAGCGTTAGCTGTCAAGCACCCTTTTGAACTTCCATGAAGATATTTTAAGCACTGGTCTTACTGTGCAGTATGAATTTGTATGTGCTAATAGCTTTGGGGCTGAGGAGATAAAAAGGGTGGACAGCAAGAACAAGCAAACTTGGTATTGTCCTTTCACACACACACACACACACACACACACACACACACACACACACACACACACACAATACCCAACCGAGCCCTTAGTTTGAGCTCTGGGTGATTTTAATTTGTCAAAACTGTTTACCGGTATGCGCCAAGCTATTACCATTGTGTCATCTGGGGACTAGATAGGTAATGAAGGATAGACAAAAAAAGAGAAACTAAGAGAGAGAAAAAAAAGGGATGGGAAGGGGGGTTTAGATGGATGTTGTGAGAGAAAAATAGGGAACAGGAACGAATTCATTCTTCCATCTTTCCTCACAAATCAATTACATCTACATGCAAATTAGGCCAGTTCTCTATTTGTGATGCATAACTCAGATATTTACTGCATGGTGGAAAGAGAACATTCAAATTTGGGCTAATAAAATGCCATGTCATATTTGAGCCCTCTAACATATGCAGTATACACTCACTGCCCACATTAAAAGACACTCCTGTACACCTGCACAATCATGTGGCAGCAACACAATGCATTATATCATGCAGATACAGGTCAAGAACTTTAATTAATATTCACATCATTTATCAGAATGGGGAAAAGGTGTGATCTCTGTGACAACTGTGGCATGGTTGCGGATACCAGATTGCCTGGTTTGAGTGTTTCAAAAACTGCTGATCTCTTGGGATTTTCACACACACACACACGCACACACACACACACACACACACACACACACACACACACACAGACACACACAGTAGTTCACACAGAATGGTACGACAAAGAAAAGTCATTAAGTGAGTAACAGTTCTGTAGGTGGAAAAAGGTTATTGATAAGAGAGGTCAGTGGAAAATGGCTAGACAGGTTTGATCTGACAAAAAGCTTCACTAACTCCCATAACCACTTTGTAACATTGTGGAGTAGAAAGGCATCTCTAAATGCACAAAACATCAAACCTTAAAGTTAGGATACAACAGCAGAAGAGCAGGGTTCCACTCCTGTCAGTTAAAACAGGAATCTGAGGCATGAATGTGTATCTGACTTACTCAAACTGTACAGTAAACTTCCTTGACCAAAAACCATGCCACAGTAAAAGTCACAGAGATGACACATTTTCCCTGTTTTGATGGTTGGTCTGAACATTAACTGACAAATTTTCAGGTGCACATTCTTAACAAATAGTTGTATTACCATGAGACACCAGTTCATATTTCATATAAGGGGATAAATTATTATGAAACTGGATTTCAACTTTCTCTTGCTCTGGGATGTGCTGTCCAACAACCAGAAACTGAGGATGACTTTGACAAATTCCACAAGCAGAGCCATCAGCTGCCTGGCCCAGTGCCAGACAGGTCCAGTCATGCTTTGCTGGCCCCACGACTTCAGGGAATCAATCGCTGTCTCTATTTGTAATCCATATGTCACTGTTCTCTGAACAGCCATTTTAAACTGCTGTTTCTCCTCCCTGTCACTGACTGAAAACTTTATGAATAAATCATTGGATTTATGTACACACACACGGAGGCACACACACACACTCACATGCACACACACGCACAGTTCAGTGCATTGTGTTTAAATCAATCGATCCAGTAAGGAGAAAATGATTTATTATGTGTTTGATAGACCAAACTTGTGCCTCAACTATTAAAAATAGTAGTTATTTTTTAAATGTAAAAAATCTTAATATTATAATAATTTTATGGAATAAACAGCAGCTTGTCTATCATAGCCAGCCATACATCTCTAATTTCAACCAGTAAATTGCAGACAAGTCATAAATGCCTCACATTCACCAGAATTACAAGCATAAAGAAAGAAATGCCCAAGAGTCATGAAACATGAACATGAAAACCCCTCACAATCCATTCAGATCTAAATGTCAGCGAGTGTCCTTCAGAAACATAAGGCTATAATGAAGCATTAGTCCAGTACCACAATAAGCACATGTCTGTACCATACCCAGTTCAACAACAAAAAAATTAATACAGACAAGTCATTTAAGTATTAATGGTCAAATATTCCAATTAGTATCAATATGCTAGATTTTAGGATAACCAGCAGCTCTGAGCATGTTCATTGGGCTAAATCAAAGAAATGGCCAGAATCGCCAAACAATTCTTCATTTTTGAAAGCGAATTATCTTCCAGTCACCATGGTTTTCACTAAAAACCTGTAAAAGTTTTGTTTAGCTGTGTACGTAATCAGCAAGAGGGCACATTTAGAAAGGTGCTGACAGGCAGAAAAGGTCTTTTCAGTGAAAGAGGCATAGTTGACAAGGACACGTCTGCTTCTCTGTCCTCATTTAAATCCCATGGAGAAGGCCACGACACAGAATCAACCTTCATTAGTATCACCCGCTGCGATGGTGAAGAATTAATTGTCTTTCACTTAATGACAGGGTACATTAATGTCTGACAAATCGTAACCATCTGTATGTGTATTTTTCCTGTGCATTGAACATTAGGACACCCTATGGACACTGGCTGTAAATGTCTAAATTCTAATAAGAGCATTTCAGTGTAATATATATATTCGAGAGTTAAAACAATATTCATAATTTGTCAGTCCAGAACAATCCAGGAGCCACCAAACCTCACTCTGATCTGAGCATTACATTACATTGACATTGAAAATTATACCTCTCATACCCACCTGATATCGAGCTCACCTGCTTTCTGTTTCTTCCAAACACTGTCTATTTAAAGTGTTTATTGTTTACCACCACCCCATACACTGTCACCCACATGCTATGCTTTTTCTATGTAGCACTAGGTCATGTGACATTCTGCCTGGTTTTGACCCGGACTCTGTCTGCTGATTTTATCAATACAATTACCACAAATACCACTTGGTTCTAATTTGTGACAGAATGTTTATATTTACCATTTGCCATGGTCAGTTTGTGAGAGTAAATTATGAAAGCTGTATCGCCTGAGTAACTGGGTGACTTCTGTCAGTTTTCATCTATATCATCCAGTTAATTGCATTAAAAACACTATAGTAGCATACACTATGTATCCAAATGTCTCAAATACCTTAAACAGAAAAGTGTAATATGATTTCATTTGCTTGCAAGACCTATAGTAAATGCAGATAGATTACTTAAAGTTGGAGTGCAGCTAAGTGAACAAGTTGCAACATGGACTAAGTGAGATGAAAAGAATGAGAAGGAAAAACATCACACCAGGGTTAATGAGCAGGGAGAAATGGAAGAGGGCAGAGGTACTGTTTGATCCACGTCTTTGACTATGAACTGGAAGGTGGGTAATCAGATCACGTAGATTGATATGATAATCCTGAGGGTGAACCATGAAAGGTAAGGCTAACTCTGCATTGGCAGAGAGGGAGCAGAGGATAATAAGGCAGGTGAAGAGAGGGTTCTCTACTGATGTCTTGATCTATTTTCTGAATTGTTTCCAGGAGTTTTTCAGGGCAAAACACAGCTATGAAACTTCACACCAAGCATGTTGTGTGTCTAGGCATGTTTGAATATTCATTTATTTTTTTCCTTTTAGTGATTATATAAGCCATCTTTTAAAAGTATGAGTAAGACACATGATTCATAAATTTCATCTTTCGATAAGACAACATCTTGAAACTTAAATTTCTGAATCATAGATAACAATATAGTGATAATTTTCTCAATTTTGCAAACCTCAATTTTGTAGTTTGTAAGACCATTTGAGATGATGTTGTCATTGAATATTAACTATGAATAATCCTTAACAGAACATAGTATAGGAATGTGGTAGCTCAGTGGCATTTCATCTTCTGATTAGAGGGTTGTGAGTTCAATACCCCTTAGCCCTCAATTTCTCAGCTGTATAAATGAGATAAATCTAAGTCTCGGTATAAGGGCATCTACCAGATGCTGCAAATGTTGTACAGTAATGACTTAATACCTAAATCTAATTTTTCTTACACATAAGATAAGTAACTACAGCTTATCAAATATGTAGAATTATGAAATGATTCATAATCTAGTATGTAGTTTATTAGCAGTTACATACAGCAGTTACTGAGGTTACTGAATGAATAGATTAGAAGTCTTTATTTTGTCACATATACTGTACATTACAGCACAGTGAAATTCTTTCTTCACATATCCCAGACCGCAGGGTCAGCCATGATACAGTGCCCATGGAGCAGAGAGGGTTATGGGCCTTGCTCAAAAGCCCAACAGTGGCAGCTTGGCAGTGCTGGGGCTTAAACACCAATCCTCCTATCAACAACCAAGAGCCATAACCATTTGAGTCAAGGACAAGGAATTTATTCATTTCACAGATGCTTTTATGCATAGTTGTGTACAAACTTTGAGAGAGGGAATCTAAATGAATTCTTCATAGAAAATCTAAAGGATAATAGATAAATGATACTTTGTGAGTGCTAAATACCTAATTATGTCAAGAATTCACAATTCAGGAAGTCTGAGAGTCTTTAAGAGGAATCCTGTTCCATCACTGAGGAGCCAATCTGCAGTGGCTACATAGGTAGCATGTTTAGCTTGAAGGAAGAGACTTGCTTGGATTATTAAACAACTGAAGTTGAATACCAGAGCTGGTGTGCAGCTTTGTCTTCTGATCAGTTAGTCAGAACACTAAACCCTAAACCACCACTGGCCTTATAAGTCAATCACTAGCAGACTAGCAGGGAATGTGGCATAAATACAGCATGAGTGTTTAAAACACGAGATTTAATTATATCTGTGATGTGTTATATAGAACAGCCGGTGTGACATGACTTTGATGCGAAAAGGTGTGTAACCCAATAGCACACAGTTTGAAAGCTGTAATAATAAAGGCTGATAATGTCCTTGGCTCTGAGTGTGAAGACACTATGTTAGGATGCAGTGGGCCGTGAGAAGTGTCCTGACATCGGTGTACAGAGACAGAGAGTGAAACTCCAGACAAATATAATGCGTGATGTTTGAGAGTTGTCAGGGTGTCAAGGCTGGGGCCTGACGAAGCCAGGCTTAGAAACGGTGTAAAGTTTCCCTGGGGCAACAGTAAAGGCCTTAATTGCCCCAGATAAACAGCACCACCCATGTGTTGATGACAACACAACCATAATACTGACAGATTGCATTTAAGAAGACAACACTTCAGAAGGCAAGGGTGTGTGTCAGAGAGAGAGAGAGAGAGAGAGAGAGAGAGAGAGAGAGAGAGAGAGAGAGAGAGAGAGAGAGAGAGAGAGATTAAAACCTAGAGTGCGTGTTTGTATACAGTATATAACAACATCCTGCTGAGGTTGGCATGGTTTATCAAAAGGAGAATTCAAAATTGATGTCTTTCTAAGTTGAAGTAAGAGAAGGCAGGCCAAAACCCTTGAAAGGCTTGCTAAGACACTTGAGAAAGGAGATGGGAGGGGATAAGAAGAAAATTGCCAGGGAGAATATCATAAAGAGGCGCCATGCTGCTGGAATGAAATTGAGGGGAGAGAGGCTGAACATGGCATCCTGCTGTCACAATCTCAGCTGAGTGAAGCCATCTATACAAAGAGCTGCGTGAGCAAAGGTGGGCTGTATAGGCAGAGCTCCACCAAATGCAACAGCCCAGCATGCAGCAACATCAAGATACAATCTGACTGCAAACCTAATTGAATGTTTCTTAGACCTATCTCTTCCAATTAATCTTGCTGTAGACCCCTTAACGGCAGTATTGAATGCAGTGTAAGAGCGATGGTAAGGAATGTTAGAGAATTCATTGCCAGGTGTGTGAATATGCTGAGAGCTAGAGGATAAAGAAAGGGACAGGGAGTTCTCTCATCTAATCAAAACAATGTCTCCACTGACATTTGAGACTCTGCGTTACCTACCAAAAGGCCTTGACTCTGCCACAGTGACATTTAGACCAGAAGGGAAACTTTGAATGTTAGATTATCCACTCTACATTGCATGCCATCAATCAAGTTGGGGTCTGGATCTTTAATGGAAACTTCAAGCAGGTCTTGTGGGATGCATATAATCACCTTACAGACAGGCCTATTCAAGATCAGACAGGTTTAATTTGATAATCTTTACAGATATTAAATCTGTCTCTGAAGAATATTACTAAGTGCACCTTGAACTGTTTTTTCTACAAACTTTATACTTTGGAGAAATCCAGTTATATATAATATATTGACTTTACAATTACAGTAATACATTGGTCTTTTACTGTACTATCAGTTTTGTTTTACTGAATTAATCTTTTTTCCTTCTTACTTTCTCACTTTTTTCTCAGCTGTGCATTCATTTTATGTGGTTTACAATAAACATTACTATCAAGCTTGACACTGAAACTACCACATATATCTTCCCTCTGCAGTTGCCATTTCACAATATAATCCGATATTTTTTCTGCGAGGTTATTATCATTCTAAGGCCACTTATTTCCATGTAAATGGGTAGGGGGCCATGACATAGACCTCCATATGCAGCATGATACTTTGAAAGCCTGGAAGTGAAAATAGGATTTATTAAATCAAATAGTTTCCAGACATGCTGCACAACAACACCAAACATCTCTCAGCATCCATCCGCCATTTTGACCTTTTCAGTATTCATTCCCTGATCGCATCAGGGGTCCCTTAGCCAGGCAGAGGAAGGGGAATTTGCAGGTGAGTTGTAACACCTCAAAGTAGGTGCTTTGGTCAGGGAGAAGGCATGGGAGGTCAGCAACCTCCAGGGTGCGCCAGGCTTATCTGACAATTGAAATGAGATGTGATCTCCCAGCATGAGGTAAGGGCAAGCACCAACACAGTCAGTCTTCAAACAATCTTTAATGTCAGCTAATCTCATTGTGGAAGGAAATTGTGTTGTGGGTGGAATGATGTGAGTGGGAAGGGAAGGAAGGTAGGTAGTATGGAGCACAAATGTAAGTAGAAAATATAGCTGCAAGCAGCGATGACGGGCCTTCGCACGTTTGTTCATCGCTATACGGTGCCTTCCAGAAAACAATGCACGGTGGGCAAGTGCATCAAGTGGGTAAATATCAGTGGACTATTTTATGTTGTTACTGACCCATTTGGGGACTGTAGGTAAATGAAACCCCACATTTTAGACAAACGGGGGCACTAGTGAGCCACTTAAGAGACACACCTTTGTCTGACCTTTTTGTCCACACTTAACAGCCGACAACTGTGATGTATGTGTCAAATTTCAAGTTAATCTAAGCACGCCAAAAGCCTTAAATATGCCTGAAATAAAAGTAAAATTTTGACACGATGCCATGGCAACAGTGTTTGAGATATCAAAAATCCGTTCCCAATTTCGCATCTGTCATATCTCTGCGTCATGGTGGCCAAGTCTGGTCTCAATTGCATGAATCCCCTAGGAGGAGTATTTAAAAGTTTACCGCATGCAGCTGACAAACAATCCACCTTTGTGACTGACACACTTCCTGGGGCCTGTTGGTGGCGCTATACCCTGGACTTACAATAAGCACATCGATGCGATCGGAATCCTTGGCCGAACATACACACCGCGTGTCATCACAATAAGACATTTTTTGCTTTAGATATTAGACACTTTCTGTTTCTCTGAATTCGCCATAACTTTGTCGCCTCGCCATGGCAGCACCGTTCGAGATATCAAAAATCCCTTCGCAATTTAGCAAGTGCAATGTCTTGGCATCATGTTCACCACTTTTGGTGTCAATCGCATGAATTCCCTAGGAGGAGTATTTAAAAGTTCACCACATGCAACTGTTGTGACTGACACACTTCCTGGCGCCTGTTGGTGGCGCTATGTCCGAGATTCACAATAGGCACATCGATGCGATCGGAATCCTTGGCCGAACATACACACCGCGTGTCATCCCAATAAGACATTTTTTGCTTTAGATATTAGACACTTCCTGTTTCTCTGAATTCGCCATAACTTTGTCGCCTCGCCATGGCAGCACCGTTCGAGATATCAAAAATCCCTTCGCAATTTAGCAAGTGCAATGTCTTGGCATCATGTTCACAACGTTTGATGTCAATCGCATGAATTCCCTAGGAGGAGTATTTAAAAGTTCACCGCATGCACTTATAAAACAATCCAAAATGGCCGACTTCCTGTTGGGCGGAGCTCATAGTTTAGAGCGCGAAAGTTGTTCGGGTCGATGAGATCTATATGCGTACCAACTCTCGTACATGTGCGTACATAATTGCCCGATCTGTGCACCAATGTTTGTTTTTGCATTACAGGGGGCGCTACAGAGCCCCCCTGCCACGCCCGTATTCCAACCTTTGTCCAATCCTAGTGTCGCGCGACTCTGACGTGTGTGCCAAATTTCAAGAGTTTTCGAGCATGTTAAGGGACCCCAATTGGCCAATGTGTGGGAAAAAAAAAAAAAAAAAAAAAAAATAATACTCCCGAGGAAAAACAATAGGGCTTCGCACCATTCGGTGCTCAGGCCCTAATTATACTAAGTATGCCAAATGGTAAAGTCAAATTGCATGTTGTTTAAGTTTGAACGTTTTTCAACATTTTGCATTCTTCAGCTAATAAAATGAAATGACTGTTGAGCATTGCAAAAAAAAAGACATAAAACAAAAGCATTAAAATTGTTGATTTATTGTTTATTATGCTGTCAGAACTTTTTGCTTTAAAGATGACAAAGCAGAAACCAGTGAGCACATAATATTAAAAGATCTAAGATAAAACCAAGGATTACATTTATGAGTTACCTTATTGTTTATAAATGATTAAAACTTTGGAGTGTAAAGTAACCTGAAGTAACCTGTTTTTATTAGTGGATGCTGTTTAGTAAGCGTTGTCCATGAAAACATCTACTATATGATGTTTATAAATAGCAATGGATAAAGTGCTACGGACTCAGATCATTCTAGGAAATTGCTTTTACAGACACTATTAAATGGTTCGAAAAAACCTTGTGTGAAGTGATTTACTTTAAACATCTCAGGGTCCTATTTTTCTGGGTTTATACTAACATTGTAATGGCAGTAAAAATAACTACCTGAACCATGTATTAGACCTCAGTCACATTTTAGCATGTTTCAGATGAGGGAAAGGCTTTGGGTTTTGCCCTGAGGACAGTTATGGAGTGAGAGAGGTTACTCTCTTACGGGCAATATTAAAGAGATCCTGCAGCGTTGAATCGATTCAGGGAGTAAGCTGAGTCAATGGCTTCCTACCTCAGTTGTAGTACTGAAGCTGGGTGTGTGTGTGTGTGTGTGTGTGTGTGTGTGTGTGTGTGTGTGTGTGTGTGTGTGTGTGTTTTAAAGGTATGAATGGTGTTTAAAACTATTAGACCCAAGGGCCAATGCCATTTGATGACATTGCAGGTTGAGTGTGTATATATAAAGAATATCCTCGGATGCATGGGCCCGTGTGCACATCCTCCAAAATTAATCTTCACACACTGCTAACACCGTTTATCTACACACACACACACACACACACACACACACACACACACACACACGCATCACATCACATTACAGTGATACAGTACATCAACACATCAGAACTGTGATAAAAAAGTGGCAAACAAACATTGCTACAGTACCTCTCCCAATTCCTCAAGTCCTCACACCTCACAGTCTCTGATCCTGAAGTTTTACTTTTCACTTGGGCCCAGCATGATTTCTCCTAAATGCCTCCTAACACACTGGCTAACAATTTAAACACGATTAGAGTCTTAATATGTTGGTCCATCATGAACTGCCAGAACAGCATCAGAGCATCTTGGCATAAAGTCTTTGGAACTGTAACAGTGCACTAGGAACTCTATTCTTTCAAAAGATATACCTCCAGTTGTTGTTTTGATGATGGTAGCAGAGATCACCTTTTGACTGTGTCAAGACTTGGAGAACATGAGATTAAAGGTGATCTGTCAGAATAACCTGTATTGATTTGAAGTGACTCATTTGTCTAAGACAACAAATGGACCCAAACCATGCCAGGAAAATGCCTCCTACAGGACAACATAGTCACCTTTAATTTGTCACCCATCTGTATATCAGGTCCAATTAGCTATCAGTTAGACAAAAGAGAAAGTCATTGAACATGCAAAAAAAAAAAAAAAAAAAAAGTTAAATCAGAAGAGCAACCAGAATAAATTGAATTGCACATTTGTATGAATTTATATATTCATATCCAAAACACTTGTGAATTGAAAGGTGTTATGGCATGATATTTTCCAGGATAGAATTTTTGAAAAGCTGCATAAAACAAGTTAAGAAAAACAATACAAAGAAATGCATGTTTTTATTCTAAATAAAAGCAAATCATTTATTACTGCACACTATAAAATCTTTGCTGCTGCAATCTAAAATACTTGTGTTATGTGGGCCTCCTGGCTTCAGTGTGGCCCCAAGCAGCTACTTAGTTGATGCATAAGAGGAATCCATACATACATTAAGTGCATATTTGTTTCAGAACTTGTGGGAAATATCCTCTATGTATTTATAAAGCACTAAACTGTTTGCAATCCAAACGGTTTAGTGCTTGTTTGAATTCTAGGTCTTGAGGGACTATTGCATGTGAAGCAAGCTCATTCTGAATTTCAAATATATTTCAACACTTCTCAAAATTCAGCCATAACTTCCTCTCCTAGGGACAAAGCTTCTGCTTTCGTCTGGCTCTATATGCTAAAAATGAATAACAGATGAATTCACTGAAAAATGCAGGGGCATTGGAGGTGAACCATATTCAGCCTAAGCATTTTATCTCAATAAATATATTAGAAAATTAAATTACCTACACTGGAATTGACAAAGAATAGTTAAAATAATGAATAGTTAATATAATGGCATTATTTCATTTCCTTTTGTATGAGCTTATGTTTCATTCTCCTTCCTTTCATTGCTATTTCCAAGCACACGCATTTATTCTGTTTAAGGCATAGTCTATTCAAAGCTTTACCAAACAAATCAATACTTTCAATGGGAATAATGCAACTAATGGCTCCTATTCAGGCCTTTCTATCTCATTTCTAAGGTAGCAAATTGTGGTTCCATTTAACCACACCAAAACAAATTAATAGAAGGTAAATTGAAAAATGTATTGAGCTTTTCTTTACGGAGTTAAAGCTGGCAGGAACTGTATGGGTCATTTGTGATACATGTATGCTGAATTAATATTTCAGTTATTAGAGTATTAACTTGCATGATATTTTTTAATATTAGTTTTTGATGGTGGTCCAGCAGCTGGATTCTGTGCTCCAGTGCCGGTCCCAAACCCAAATAAAAAGGGGACGGTTGCATCAGGAAGGCCATCCAGCCTAAAGCCTGCGCCAAATCAAATATGTGGCCAGATGATCCCGAACAAAAATCAGCTGAAACAACAACAACAGTTTTTGATGTATATTTAGGTGAATGTTAAGATTTTTGTAACATAATTTAATGCCCTAATCACAGCAATGCAACTGCAATTAAGTTTATTGCCATATTTGTACAGTATACTGTCCTAAAATTTAAAATCTAACCATTGTTAATTATTCTAATTACTAGTTATATTTCTCACTTTTAATTCTAATATGTAAGTACTTATTAGTAAGTCCTTGTAGTATATATATATATATATATATATATATATATATATATATATATATATATATATATATATATATATATATATATTATATATATATATATATATATATATATATATATATATATATATATATATATATATATATATATATATATTTATATATATATATATATATATGGAGATTACTGTATTACTAAAGAACATGCACCTTGAAGCAAATTAGGGCATTATGATCAAAATGACATTGGTGGGCGCTTTAGGGCTGTTACACCCCTCAGCCACATGCACAGTTCTTACATGACCTCTGAAGAGTGACAGTGAGTGCTAGGAGTGGTCACTAATACTCTCCCCTAGATAGTTAATCACCCAATCAATCTTTCCTCTCGACAAAGGCTTCTCTGCTGAAACATCTCTTGTTGCAATCTCTTCTTCATCTCTACCTCATCAGGCCTGGGAGAGAGAGGGGGAAGAGGGAGTGAGTGTAGTGGGGGAGTTTTTTGCTTAATCTACTGATTCAATTCCTGCCGATGCTTGTTACTCCCCTTCTCAGTCACATAGGGCAAATGGAGCATGCAGCCAAAACGGCCAGACAAAATCACATTTTTCCTCCAAGTTTGTTTTTTTCTTCCATTCTCTTTTCTTCTCTCTCTCTCTCTCCCTCTCTCTCCCTCTCTCTCTCACACACACACACAAGCTCTCTTTGTATTTTTCTCCCTTCCCTCACCCCAATCCCTGAATGAAGTTTTTTATATTCTTTGCATCATTTATTTCAAGTTCTCCCTTCCTCTTTCTTTTTGCTCTCTCTCTCTCTCTCTCTCTCTCTCTCTCTCTCTCATCTAATGAAATCACTCCCACTTGCTTCACCCATCGTGTAACTCTGTTATGTATGCACAGTCACTGGTGCTGCCACATAATGTGCAAACATTCATCCAACATCATATTTGCACACTTATGACATCGACCGTTGCAGGGTTCCTCAGAGCAAATACTTGAATTACAAACAAAATTATTTCTTAGATAGGATGTTGGATAAGAAATAGGCTACTGTGCAACAAGAAATCCTTGATGATTCGTTGTTATTTGAAGAATAGAAAACATGCCAGAGTGAAGAATTATTACATCTAATAGGTGACCAGGCAAATAAGGGAAAGGAATCTTTATTTACGTAGAATACTTCATTCAAAATGAATAAACATAAATACAATTTTTAAATCACAGAAACAAAAGTAGATTCAAATGCAGATTTAAAGAAAATGAAAGACAATAACAGACATAGCAATCAATATTTTTGTACTTCTTAGGACACAACAACACTTTTCCTAGCTTTACTGAGATTGTTGAATGATGTACTGAAACTCTGGCTGCGGTGATAAACATTGTGAGTGCACAGAATTCTGACTTCTACTCTTCTACTGACTTCTAATCTACTCTCATTTCATTTCTCACTGCACCCCACTCTGCAAATACTGATTCTACACCGTAGTTGACTTTTTTAGATTACTTTAAAGAAGATTAACAATGGGAGATTTTATCTCATTTGAAATAGCAGACTATCATAATAAATGGGAAGACTGACAGCATGCATCAAAAAAAAAGGTTAATTCCTATAATTAAGATACCATCTTACCATTTTTCCTCACAGCTCCTGGTTCTCTGATTCAATTCTCAGCTAACGTTACAGTCTTTGTGGAGTTTTACATGTTCTTCCCATGTTTTTGTGAGATGAGCTTCCTCCATGTTCTTTGGTTTTCTCCCACTATCCACAAACATGGATTTTTGGATTTTCTTCAGCATTTCTGTAGACAAATATGACAATAAAATAAATAGGCTTAAGCACAGTAAGATAGGTTTTTTCATGGATGAGTAATCCGAATTAATTTTGCCAAAATCCAGCGTATGCCAGAATCCATTGTTTATCACATCGATCAGATGGAAAGAACTGATTAGCTTAACAGTGAGATTTCTGATTGTCAGTAATAAACAGTCATTTATACTCAGTATGTAGAAAAATAATTTTTTTGTTCCATTATAATAAAATACCACAAAAAACATAAACAGTATTATTCTTTATGTCTCCAATTTAGACCCAAAGATATCTTTACTATTGTGGTGCAGACAGCACCTAGTGATATACTCTAGAATGATTTTGGATATTAAACATTACATACTGTATTATTAACCACTACACATACAGTACATTCTATGTAAAAATGCATTCATTTGTATATACAGTACATTTGTTGCTATAAATCAAATGAAAGCTAACTTGCTCTTTAATCTCTGTAATTAATCTCTGTAATTTTCCAAACCAATCACAGTAAATGATCTTCTTTCAGCTAAAGCACATGCTGCCATCAGCAGAGCCATAATTATTTCACTATCTAAGCTCATATGTTGTGTAAAATTGTTGCCACCCACTTGAACACAATTGCAACACTTGATTAACATACTCAGCAAAGTAGAAGCAATAATGAGGCTAGGAATATAACGCCGAACTGATTATTTTCAGCAGTGTGGTGTTTAATTTGTGAAAACATCCTACAGTATAGAATGTTCTGAGAAAATGACTAAGAAGTGAGACTGAAAAGCACACGGTAAAAAGAAGAACAGTATGTGGCTGTCTGAGACCTCATTTAAATTGTCGTCAAGTTTTCCACCATTTAATACCTGTGTGTCTAATCAATATCTGTGTGTGTTTGTACAAATCACCTCATTGTTCCAAGAAGTATTATTAACCTTTAATTGCTCTTTGAAAGCAAATACTTAAATAATACAATAAAAAGAAGTGCACAGTGGCTTAGTGGTTACAGTAGCACGTTCGCCTCACATCTCCAGGGTTGGGGGTTCGATTCCCGCCTCCGCTTTGTGTGTGTGGAGTTTGCATGTTCTCTCCATGCCTCGGGGGTTTCCTCCCCCGGTCCAAAGACATGCATGGTAGGTTGATTGGCATCTCTGGAATATTGTCCGTAGTGTGTGATTGCGTGAGTGAATGAGAGTGTGTGTGTGTGCCCTGCGATGGGTTGGCACTCCGTCCAAGGTGTATCCTGCCTTGATGCCCGATGACGCCTGAGATAGGCACAGGCTCCCCGTGACTCGAGATAGTTCGGATAAGCGGTAGAAAATGAGTGAGTGAGTGAGAATAAAAAGAAGAAGAGAAGAAAAGGTGAACTTTGATTTCCTTGTATTGTTCATGCTCATGTTACTGTTCAGCTGTACCACACACATCAAATTACATGCACATTAAAATCACTAATTAAATACAGAATATTTGTCTTTCCACTTCAGTCATCATAAGACAGATAGAAAGGTTCAGATTGTAGAAATACAGTGTCTTATACTTTGCATCAGCTTATTAGGGTTTAATTAAGCATACATTTCTAAAACTTACTTCGTGATTCTCAGACGTCCCCCAAATACTCAAAGCCTCTGTGATTTCTTACATCAAAAGCAGTGGAGAGGAAAAGCAGTGCCAGTCCAAGCAAGCTGTGCAGAATGTTGGCATTCCCTATGGTATGTGACTAAATGGAGCCCTGCAACCCTGGGTGACAAAATAAATAGAGCCCAAACTGGTAGTAGCCTTCACATGCACCTATCTCACAAATACACTAGTCCTTGAGCTGAAGCAGATGACACTGGAGGATTAGTGTGTTATTGTATCATACCTCCACTGGCCACATTTTTTATGGTATAATATCTTCCCAGTGAAAAGGTGCTCTGTAAGGAGAGGAAAGCACAAAAAGACCTTAGACATATTTTATAAAAGATAGCAATACATCTGTTTCTGCATTGTTTTCTTTCAGTACAGTTCAGCCATACTGTATGTATTGCTATTTTATTCCTTATATGAAGAATATAAGCATATGGTTCTAATCATATTCTAATGTATTAAAATTCGAAGCAGCTTGCAAATATTTTACAAGAAAATACTCAATCAATGAATGAGCATTCTCTGTGACCTTATCAAACTAATGTTTCTCTATTCAACATTATTTGTCAGCTACAGAGTGATACTTTCTGAAAGGATTGAATATTTATGAGAACATGTCAATTGTCCAGCAGAATAAGGCCCATTAGGTTTGAGGTGTAAAGTAACATGGTAGCTTAATTGTTGTGGCTCCTGCAAAGTATAAATGCTCTCTGTGTCTCACTGAGAGAGAAATTTTAACACACACACACACACACACACACACACACACACACACACACACACACACACACACACACACACACACACACAGGAGTGGGAGTTATGTATGATGTTTGTCCATTCAGTCGTAGGAGAGAAAGATAAAGAATATTTAATTCACTTCTAAATTAATGTATGAACATTATATAATAAACAAAAAATGCATTTTTTAGAGAATTTACAGTATTTGAATAAAGCTTATACTGCATTTGTGTGGCACAGCTCCAGGGTCCTTTGTTCAATCTTGAGCTCATGTTACTGTCAATGTGAAATTTCTGTGTGTTTCTGTGACCATGTGACTTTCCTTGGGGCCATTGGTTTCCTCCCACCTCCCAAAAACATAGCAGCATTTGGATTCACAATATTGCCCTTACATGTGAATGAGAACCACTGTGACCCTGACCAGGATAAAATAGTTACTGCAGAAAAATAAAGATGAATCATGTTTAATTAGCCAAATACAGTACAGTAGTTCTTTGGAATACACTCCCAAACAAATACAGCATTCAGCCATTGCAACACTAGAAACTGAACACAATAATTAAAAGTATTCACATCCCACTGCCACATGGGTCACGTGTGCAGATGAACGTTCAGTTTGCTCTTGTAAGGCATCATTTACCATATGCATTTAGATCTCTCACATTCTTCAGCTTTTTACTTCTTCTGTCAAAATATTTCATGAGCTTTGCTTCGACTCGGTAAGTGATGACTTACGAAGTGGCAAGAGCTGTCAATTAAAATGACAGGCAGGTATCAGCCTGAGGAGAACTCTCTGAATGTTTTTCTGTTTTTCCTTATAAAGAACATTGAGAACATGTTAACCTGAGAAATTTTTACAGTCCAACATAAATTTCCAGTACCCTCAAAAGCGATTTAACCAGCTTATATAGAGGATGTTGACTATATAAATGTAAATGTGTTTATTTTAAACTCTGACCTTTTCAGTCTCTTACCTATTTACGCAGTAACATTGCTCATATTCTCATAAGCTTTTCTGCACACATGCTGTATCTGTCAGTGTGCAGAGCACCACACCTCCATCTAACCTCCACTTCCTCACAGGTTTGATATTACCCTCCCTTATGAGAGTGTACAAAGGTGACCCTTATTTCCTGAATGACTGCCCCTGTAAATAAATTAAAAAATATATGGATAAAATCTCTCTAGCTCTGCCATATCATCCTGTAGGTGCTGCTTGAAATGTAAACATCCGAGAAATTTGGTCACAGAGCTCTTTTATCAACCTGATGGGAGGTGATTTTCTGTAAGCAGACGGGCAATCTGCACATCATCAGTCAAGGGTAGGTTGCTGAGGAGCTGGAAGATACATGCAGTCCCCACAGCCACAAGTTGAGTCACTGCATCAATAACTTTAATGCTCTGAGCACAGAAGCAACGCTCACAGCCTCACGTCTTTAATTGACACAATCTAATTTCAGATGCGCCAGCTGATGAGCCTCAGTGTTCAATTCTCAGGCGTGCACTGCAAGCCTGCATCTTCTTTCAGAAAAATTGTTTCAACATTTTCCATTCGATTACAAACAGGAACACAGTGAGTTTATAAAGCTGTGAAATTAATAGGTGATATATTTGCAATCAAAACATTTCGCCTCCATTCCCCCATAAGTGGAAAACTTAATACACACTCAATAGATAGTGCAAATGTTTGTATCTGATTCTACAGTTCTTTTTGTTTCACACACATTTCAAGCAAATATGATCTCATCCAGTCTAAAAAAGATTAGTCAGGCACAGCCCAGGGAAAATTATACTGTGATTTCCATATTAGTGTTAAATTCACAAATAATAGAACCAGCATGCCGTCACCTCTTTACAACATCTCATTATGTTTTTTATGTATAGGTCATTGTGATTACCAGAAGGTCTGTTAATCAGGGTAGTGTGTGTACAGTGCAATGAACACATTGGTTGTTTTTGATATGCTTATTTCATTTGAATCATGGCTAATAAGTAGAAAGAAATGCATTATAATGCAATGTTTCACTGTCAAATGTAGCCTGAAGATAAACAGTTGTTGTTTTTCATAGGTTATGATGTTTGAGCTTTAGGCAGCTGGCCAGGGGAAGCTGCTTTGGAAAGTATAATGTGATCTATTGGTTTAAATATGAAACAAAAACATGCATAAACACACAAACACCTCTATCACAGGCATTCAAAATGGCAGACACTGCTAATGACTTGATTGTCAGAGTCTTTGCTCATATGAGGAGAACTGGAAATAGGGCAGACCGATGGCCATGATTTTAATTCAGAAACCAGGGAACACAAAAGGTCCGTTTAGCTATCTGGTACAGTTAAATCAATCAACTGTGTGTAATGTTAGTCTTAGAAAATTTTCTTTGAATGAGCAACGTGTTAGTCAAGCACATTAATAAAAACATCTATACATATGGAAATGAACACTTTCTATGAAAATGGAATTTTATAAAAACTCTGCATTATTGCTATTTATTGTAAACAAGACTCCACAGCAACCTTGCAATAGCTCCTCGATCCAGCCATAAGAATGATTTCAATATGTTATTCTTTGTCATAGGGATTCCTAAAGGCTACCTGGAAAGAAAATATATAACAGAGTAAGTATGAAAAATTGTACAAAAGTTTTCATTTTGTGAAAAAAGTGTTAATGTTGACTTTTGGGATTCTCTCTCTCTCTCTCTCTCTCTCTCTCTCTCTCTCTCTCTCTCTCTCTATATATATATATATATATATATATATATATATATATATATATATATATATATATATATATATATATATATATATATATATATATATTGCCTTTTCATCTTCATCTGAGAAGAAAACTGTAATTTACAATGTCAGCAGATAATGTTGTTGATAATGTACCTCTTTGTACTAGGAAGTGGAATTTTATTTGGAAACCACACATGAGCAGAATGATAAACATAATAAAGTGTTCCAGTGTATGTATAGAAAATAGTAACACTCTTGGAAGGCTGCTAAACCAAACCTTGAATGTTATATTGTACACAAATATACAATACAATTGTAAAATATGATCACTTTATTAGGAACGCTACAGTATACTAATACTGGGTAGTGCCTACTTTTCTTCTAAAAATCGTCCCAAATTTTCATAGCATGAATTCAGCAAGATGTTGAATACATTCCTATAAGATTGCATCATGCAATTCAGATGCAAATGCAGATTTTTCAGATGCACTTTTATAATATGAATCTTCCTTTCAACTTGTGATCCAACTACTGGGTTTTCATACCACTGCTCTGCTGGTGACACTCATTCTCTCCTTCCCTCCCTCCAGCATTGCTGTTTCTGCTCAGCTCTCAGAATGTCTTGCAGACATCTCATCATGGAAGGCTGCCCATCAGCTAAAACGTAATCCCAGCAAAACTGAATTGCTGTTCATCCCAAGTGATTTATCCCTATATGTCAGGATGTGATCTCCCGACAACTCACCGAACTCACGTTTGCTCACTGCTTTTTCAGTCCCTTGTCATTTCAAACAGGACTACTGCTACATGCTTCTGGTAGGTCTACCTCAGAGTGCCATTTGACCTCTGCAACTGACCCAGAATGTAGCTGTGTGACCTGGTTTCAACTTTCCTAAGTTCTCCCACACCACCCATTGTTATCTCCCCATTGAGTTCCTGAATGGATCAAATCCATGAATGGATCAGCACCCTCTTACCTCAAAGCATTTATCACTCTACACACTGCACCATGCTCCCTACAAGAATCTAGTACTGCTTGACTGGTCCCACCATCTCTCAGGGTACACAGAAGGTATGCTTAAAAATTCTACTTTGTTCTGGAAAAAGAAGCAATTGCACAAATGTGCTCACCCCTGTTACTTTGTTAAAGCACCTTTTTGTTTGTAATGCAACACTCAGAGTCTACCAACATAGCACGCCATGACTGGGCAATTTTATTCCACTCTTCCTTGGATAAATGCTTCAGATCCATCCAATTGTGAGAGGAGCTCCTGTGCACAGCTCTCTTCATTCACTCCACAGGTTTTCAATAGCATTTACAGCTTGGCTCTGACAAAACATGGATCTTCTTCTTCTGAGGAAAAGCAGCCCCATATCATGGAGCTGCTCACACTGTACTTCAACATGTATAGTGATAATATGATGTTCTTTGGGTGATAAATTTAGTATTGAATCAAACATATCTTTATAAATTGTGCCTGAAAAAAAATCTACCTTGGGTAGACCTCATTAGACCATAACATATTATGACACATGTTTTGGGGTGATTTAGGCTGTTTTTTGGATGTTTTTTTTTCATGTGCTTTTAGCCACTCTACCCCCAGGTGCCTGAGAGCTTGCTGTCACATGCATGGAGTGAGCAGATATTTCTGCATCTGCTTTACTGTTGCTATTGGTCTCTTGGCAGCCTACCTAAAAATGTTTTTTGTTGCCTTTTATTTAGCTGTAATTTATTTTTGAGGTATTTCCTGTTCTTTGTAATGTCACTATGATGCCCCATTTTCTCCACTTGTTGATTATCTTCACAGTGTTTCATTCAACAAAAGAACATTCTTTCCATAGTACATTTCTACTCCTATCCTGACTGATATCTTTCAACAACGAGATCTTATACGTGGTTTGTAAGCTCTTTGTTAGTGCTTAGTTCAATCTGACACTAACAGTCTAATACAAGTCCTGCCAGAAACACGTAAGAGGATAGTTAATAATACAAACATGTTAGAATTGTATTTATAGATTGCAGGATCATTGGGTAGAATTGGACCCTATTATTTTAGCCAATTAGGTAAGAGCTTCACTTGCAAATCACCATTATCAAGTCCATGCAATTATTACAGAAACTATAACCAGCAGTGAATAGAGAAATCATGCCAGCTGAAAGATTTTGAAATGTTTTGCATTAAGATCCTTAATGCAATCCGCAATTTAGGCATCTTTCAAGAACAAGAGATTACAAAAGTAAAAAAACTTCACCAGGTTAGACGATGAGTGACAGTTTAGAGGCACTAAGATTAACCATAGGGTATAATTTTTTTCCATCTTATAACAGTAAGTCTAAGATTATCATTGCATCATTACATTGCATAAGACCTTTTTTCCCACAGACAATGTGATACTGGACAATTGGAGGGGTATCTAGAACAGTTCTGACCAGACAGACATGGAAACAGAACCAAACATTTTGTAATGGACTTTTGTCACATAACTTCCACAATTATATTATAAGAACTAGAGACATCATAAAGTACAAATAGCAGATTTTGAGAATTCAGTTCATAGAGTCATTGCAGAATGCCATAAATTCCACTGGGTGAATAGCTAAATGAACTATTACATTTAATGTGAAAATGCCCTTATTACCTACAGGTATGAACACTGATAATTTATTTGGCTTGTAAAGGTAATCAATAATGCTTAAAATTCATAAACTTCTTTAAGTTTCTATCATGCATAACAAAGAGTAGATATTTCTCTTTACTGACCTTCTTCTGTCCTTACTGCCTGCACTGTCTGCTTTTGCATTTCCCCCTGTCCAGGCCCACAGAGAGCCACCTTACCTCTGCCATGAAACAACACCCCTGTTAATGAATTTCTAAGACTTCAAATCTACCGGCTCAAATAAATCATCATAAAACTGCATCTCAGGCCTGTCATTTCCCAAAGTGTTGCAGAGACTTGTGGGAGTGTGAAGGGGCCTCGGCCATCACATGACTCAATGAAGCAGAGCTGACAGAGAGAAGCATGAAGGAAGGCTGCAGGCCCAATGGGAGAGCTGCAACTAACATTTCAAAATGGATTCATATCGGCTTTTGCTGAAAAAGAGCTTTCATTCAGCCAAATGCCCATGACAGCGGCACACATGTGAATGAGCACTAGATGCTGTTTGGTATGCAGAAGATTTGCATTATCCTTTTTCTTCAACAGAATACACCTGGGTGTCAAGATCATAGGAATTTGAGTTTCTGAATGCGTAACTTAGTTACTGTAAGTAGCTCAGTGAGAGGACTGGATTCCCATCCCCTTGAGAATTAATGCAGTTAGATTTTCAGCTTCTGCATAATTCGAAGGTAAATCTGCAAGTCATCAGAAACTCTGAGCATCAACATAAGCTGCATTTGGCCATCTTGATGCAGTTTGGAAGCTATTGATCTTTAGCTCATTGAAATATTCATATCCCCTACAAAGCTCTGAGCTGTTATTACAGTTCAGTTCTACAGCCTTTTTTTAGAGGGAGAATGAGAGGCTTTTGCAATTCTTTTCACACTTTTGACATTCCTCTCTCCAGCTGAGACAGATGCACAAATATTTCATAGCCTTGACACCATTTTCATGTTATTGATTTTCCGATGCAGCATCAATTATTCACATTGATGACACAAGGTGAAATAAATAGTGGCCTCTTGAATTCAAAGCATTAGCTAGTCTTTCTTTTCACAAAATAATATATAAAACCCTTCTCAGGCAGTTCCACTGAACTAGGAAATGATGACCGTTTCATTTTTAAAAACATTCCTTTAATGATGCCATAAAGGTAAAAGCAATGTTTTTATCTAAACACATTGTTTCATCTCTCGAAAGCGATATCCAAATATTATTATAGTATGTTCTTGTTCTAGAGAAGTAATAGGATTCTTTTGAAGATGCTTTCTTTCTTTCTTTCTTTCATGCTTTCTTTCTTTCTTTTTTATAATCTTTCTCTTTCTATTTAAGTGTGTCTCTCTGTCTGTCTCTTTAAAGAAAATAAAACACTATTTTGTTTGAACAGTGGAGTGAAATATAGAGTAAAAATGTCTTATTTATCAAATGGGCTAAAACGGTGCTGCAAGCATTCGGTAGCGTTCTCAGTCTTTTAACTTTTGGCGCAGGATGTGGGTTGTCTCGCTGTTACAATAAAAATGCTGCATCCTCTTGACAGTATTTCTGCAAGGCTTAAGGCACATACTTCCTATTTTCATCTTCAGAGCAGGGTAAACTGAGCTATAACCAATAAATGACTGAAATAGGAAACTTTAGCAGTACACCACATTTAACACCACACCTGCACCAATGATTATTTTTATTCATACATGCATGGACCCCTAATGTGTAATGTAATTAGACAACAGTTTTGCAGTTTAAACTTCTGATTTAACAAGAGACATATAAGTAAAGACAGAATGGAGAAAAAGGCGCAAAAGAGCCTCTCACACCTCCCAGCATACACGATGAACCTTTTCCCAGGCTGATCAAGCTGTTGAGCCTCTCTGCTCTAGGAGTCCTTTGATATGTGAGCTGGTTAGTCCTAGCTGCTCCTTGGGCCGCCATGTCTTCATCCTCCCATCCAGGTGCCCTTTTATTAACCTTTGACTCTCTGCAGCTCTCTGTTTGAAGAAGCTGGCATTATACTGGCTTATCGCCCTGGCTACAGAAGAGCCTGTGTTGCTTTTTCTCAGCCATGTCTCGAAACGTGCTTTGAGTGTTAGCAGAGTCTGTGTTATGAAGCACTTCACTGCAAGCTCATAAATTTTGTGATAAGATGCTGCATAATATGGACTGTATAAATGAAGCATCAGTCATTTGCAATGCTTACATTTTTAGTTTTCAAAACTAAGAAGTATCTGTATATTTTGGATTAGCTATTAAGTAGATGCTTTGTCGTCATCAAATCTGGAATTACAACCTCCTGAGAAATGGGAGAAAAAAGAACAGTGAGAGTCTACAGTCATTCTTGGATCATATGGATCACTTTTAGTGCTGCTGCTGACTTTGTCCACCCTTTTTTCCCTTTGTCACTAGACATCTCTCCTCTATTATACAACAGCTACCAAAACAGAAGGTTAGGGATAGAATGTGCCTACACTAAATACATGTAGCCAGCCAGCCACATACTTTCAAACTGCTGCTCATGCTGAGATGCATGGCAGCATAACACACTGAGATGAAAGTGCTATCTGACCTCTTCCAAATACATGAGCTCACAGATGCCCGCGATTTGCCAGTGTTCTTTCAACATTTCCTAATGTGGCATCCAGATTTATTAGCACCTTTCATGAAAATGAGCAAAATTTGATATAAAAAAGAAAAGCACATGCAATCCTGCAATATGGCATACTATGAGTTCAAAATTACACTGATAATGTATCGCTTTATTTAAACAGTACTTTTCATGCACTAAAAGTTTTGCAAGTAGTGCAATTTTCCTGCAAATCAGATTTAAAAATGAATGGCACCATTATATTTTAAGACACACACTGAAGGCAGGCGTCAATGAGTAGCCAACAAAATAATGGTTCAGCAAATACACTCAAAAGTGTCACAGATTTGGAAACAATTAGTTAGGGCACAGGTGACACTCTTTGCCAGTGCCAAACTGGCTTGCTTACTGTGGCTCTCCTTTTCAGAGCTGAAAAGGATACTAAAACAGAATGCACTGGCACATGACAGGTTACACAGCCTGTTGTATGGATTTCCACCTCTACTGCTGATTCTGCCCACACTGTGCAAAATTAATTAATCTGGCTACAGAATCCTGCTTACAGCCTCAAAATGGCCTGCAAAGCCTTGGTTTCCACTACTCCTCTCAGATAGAATGCTTTAGCAGTTTCCTCCATCTGTCCCAAATGGATGTAACGATTTGACACCCTAAACCAGGTTACCTGTGAAGAACAGGCTTCCTTTGGAGTGAAAAGCAGGAGGATGACTGTGACCTAAGTGACACATTTTAGCCTACTGGTGGGGCAGATTCTCTTCCCCTACCATGAAATGTCACCATACAAGGAAACATACACGGACTGTGTCCTCCTCATGAGCATTACTTACAATGGATTGAAGAAAAATACTAGTCATGTATGCAGGGTTCATTCAAAACCAGTGCAGAGGCAACGGGAACTCTGCAGAAAGGGTTCAGGGAAATAGCATTCATATCAAATTACTACTATTTCCTGACTTTGTTGAAAGTCTCCGCAGCATGCATACACACCAACAAGAAGTTTCCTGAGTGATTGTCACAATCCATGGCTTTAACCTAGTTTTCAATGAACCACGGTTACAGATATAACGACTGTAGCAGCTAGTTCCTTCTCTCAATTTATTTGCTATATGTTACTTGCTATTTTTGGTGCTAATATTACACTGTTAATACTTGCCATACTTGCTATAAGTCACACCAAGTTATGACAAGATGACACCTTTATGCCAGCAAAGCTCCCCTTCCCCTGGGTTTTACGTGTTCACTTCCTTATGTTCTATATCAGGAGACTCATCAGGCGTGTTCTTGCCACAATCTACACTATTATTAATGTAAGCTCTGTTTCATTATGTTATTCTTATGTCCAAGATTTAACTTGGTTTTGATATGTACCTGCTTATCATTTTTGATGATTGGATTATGCAACCTCCTGCACACAAAGCTTACATCATCTCAAGAATCTCTGTTACACTATTTTTATTGATGTAATATTGCAGTTGTTAAAATATTACATCTAAATGTAGACACAATCAAGCTAGATGCAAGTTTGGTCATAAAGATATAATATAACTGAGGAACCTGTTGTTGGTGTATGCCATTTCCTGATCAACTGTGTCAGCAATTTTGATAAATAACAACCACTGTGTTCTGTTCAAGAGCAGAACCAAAACAAATTCAATATTACCTCTGTCAATCTGCCCCCTCCCCTGGTCTCTGACATCCTCTGTAGCTCCACACACAAAGGGAATTACATTAGTTTGACTCACTGTGCTCATGTTCATAAATCAAATCCAACCTTGTAAGTGGAGCTCTCTCACTCACTTTCAAAATCTGTGCTCATTTTATAACAGCAAAGTTAATCAACAAGCTTATTAGGGCTCTCACTCGCTATTTAGAATTGCAGATTGTCTGGAGTCCTAGGGATTTCAAATAACTTCCCCTCTGACCTGTCCACTACCACGCTTCTTTCTTGAGCACCATCTCTCTCTAGCACAGTTATTTTATTCCAAATGGGTCGCCTCAGTCTTTCATTTTTTTACCCACTGATGTGAATGACTGATTCCTTTCAAAACAACAAGGACATACAAATCATACAAATTAGTGGATCATGAAAAGCCTGAATATTTCTCAGTAATAACAACTTACACTTTATTTGATTCCATGTTAAATTAAATTGTGCACTGTAAAGAAAATATTCAAAAAGTTTAATAGCTCTTTATTAGATATAGAATCAAGTACACATAACACAAAATATTGTTTACTTTTCAGTTCCATTATACCGTATATATGGTCTTCGTCTCTATTCCAACTACTTTCTGTCAAATTCACACATTCTCTCTCACAGAAATCCATAACTGCAATGTTTTTCTAATCGTGTTCACTGCAGGAGTTCAAAGAGGGTTGACAATGCATTTGTAATGAGTGCTCTTGCTAATCACATCATTACGTAGCATGCTTCAGAAAAGCCACTGGAGAAAATTCAGCTAAGTTCTTCAAAGCTGGGTGCTTAAGCATCCCACAATCCTCCTTGGACGAACTGTTGTCTGGTCTGTTAAAACAGAATCCTTTCCAAAGGCTTTTGTTTACCGTACAACAAGATTTTGGAGAATACTGTGTGTTTCCATGTGAGATCAAAGGATGGTTGTCATTTTTTCTTGATGATGATGATGATGACGATTAGATAAGTTTAATAATAAAATAATAAAAAGTTCACTTCGCATCAATACATTACGTAGGAAAAATATGAAGATTAATGTTATTGCTGGGGCAGAGTTAGAGTTCCAACATTTTCTTACTACTGCATTTGCAGGTAATCAGATTAAATCCAACCACATTAACCACATTCGTTCAAATTTGTAAGGATTTCTTCACACACACACATACACACACGCACACACACACACTCACACACACACACACACACACACACACACAGATCATTCTGTCATAATAAGTGACATTTGTTTAAATGTCTAAGCAGGTGGTTTTAAAGAAGAAAGAAGTTCTGTCAATAAATGAGCTTTAATTACACTGGCAGCAAACCTCTCTGATGTAACAGTGCATATCTTGTTCCTGTTCCTGCTGTGAGAACACAGGTTCAGACCAGCACTCTGTAGGAATATGCCTTGACACCAATTAACCTTGTATTCTGTTCCAGTGTCTATATAATGCTAAAATGACATGCTCGTTCAATGCAGTCTCACAGACAATAATTTTTGATATGCAAAAACGGCAATCACACATAGATCACGCACATTTTAACGTTTGCAATAGATTTATTATTTTTGTTAAATAAATAAATAAATAATAATAATAATTAGTAGTAGTAATTTTAGAAGTGTTGTTTGCAAACGCTTTCTAAAATGTTCTTTTGTTAGCTTTATTAGGCTGTCTGTAAAAAAAAATGTATATTAAAAAAAACACTCAACAGCACAAGTGAGTTATCTTTTTCTGTGAATAATGGTTTCTTTATGAAACATTCTTGGGATCCAGGGCTTCCTTTACAGGATACTACAATCATAGTATTTTGGCATATGCCAATATCATAAGTGAAGCTTTCCAGTTGGAGGATTGTTTACTCTTTTCTTCTCACACCTTTCCAGTAAAATACACATTGGTGGGTGATGTAAAACATAGCAACTCAATAAGTGTTTAAAATCCTTCATCGTTTTGAGTTTTTGTGGTTTTGAGATTTAAACTCTAGTTAATTTGAAAAGCTTTAGCACAAAAACCATTTGTTATTGTATGACGCTGACAAGTGAAATACTTTCAGTGCAGTTGATCATACAAGGTATTTTTTTCTTCTTCTTTCTTTTCCCCAGCAATGTTATGCTCTTTTTATTATTCATATGGTGTAACAGGGCCTCTTTTTTCTCTTTTTGAATATTCTAGATTGTTATATGGGACACTGCCCCCTAGTGCAAACTCTCACTTTTATGTGCAGGTGTGACAGCTGGCAGACCCATCCGATCATTTGTGCATGATGCCTTGGTGTGATTTATGGCCACAGAGGTAAAAAGCCATAGACACATACAAGTGCACACAAACAAGCATGCGTGTATCATGACAAAAGACAGTTAACTCTGTCCCTGAAGTCAGTTATGCAGTAAAATATATTGGAATGTGTCTATCAGATAGGACGAAGTGCTCCCGGTTCTCCTCTCTTACAGACTAGATGCAGCAACACTATTACCCCATACATCATGTGAAATTAGCAGCAGGGGCCACAGTCAGCCCAGACATTGGCACTTAATCTTGACTTTTTGGCAGACTGTTGCCATAACGGGTCAAATGACAGCCATTAATCAATTGTCCCTGGAGCCATGGGAGGGAGCATGTGAGTGGAAAGTTGGGGGGGTGCATTGTGTTGCCAGTGTGTAGAAAGGATGAGGGCTGAGGGGGTTTGGAGGCATGAAAACAAAATGGAGGCTTCCCCTAGAAATAAGCCCACTCATAAACCCTAACCCGAGGAAATAATCCAGTCTATTTCATAAAAGATTAAACCTCTTAAAGAAGATGGATTGCCTCATTTTCTTTATTTAGCAGGCCTAATCCTAGATTATGGAGAGACTACTTGAAGTTGGGAATTTGCAGCAAATTTGCAGGGTCTGGGGAACAGTTCATGTGGATAGAGATCGTCTTTACACAGTGCGGCACAAGAGGTTTATTTTGTTTATCTTTAGGCCACACATATACTTGGGGTTGTAATGTTACATGAAGCAAATTGTGAGTCATTCCTATTTTGCATAAATGGAAAGTTTGTATTCTACAGATTGGTGACAAATTAAAGGAAAACCATTACAACATAAAGTGTCTCAGGAAGTTATTGTACCACAAGCCCCCAGGGCAGACTTAGTGCACCTTGGCATTGAGAATATTAGTCTCTGGAGCAGGACTGCAGGGTTGGACACAATTCTTCCAACAGATTATTGCTCAATAGGTATTTGGTGCTAGTGGAGTGCGAATACAGAACAACTTTGTATTGATTTGCAGTGACTCTTCCCTCTGAAAGGGACAAGTGGACTGAAACCATGCCAGCAAGATGCCTCCCAAAGCATAATAAGCAATCATTTTCCTGGTCCAATAAACATTTTCCTTTAACTTGTTACCCATATTTTTTAAATAAAATTTTTTTGGTCCATAATTTACAGTATACTATATTCCTGATAAGCCAATATTCACCAAAATCATCACCCTTCTACACAGACTGACACACACTGATCTCTGTGTTTAGCCGTCCTGGTGGCTGTCAGGCTGTTGACGGACAGTTGCTGTCCCCTGAATGATTAAAGCATGGAGCCAAGTGAACTGTGATCTAGTGAACTTTATTTCTAGTGGCAGCTCAGACGTGCCTCGAATGCCTGTTGCAGTGGCCATCTTGAATCATGAGTCTGCATAGCACAGCCGCTGTCACTCCTACACATCAGTGTAAATGAGTTAAGGGTTCTACTTAGCAGCAGTTTTACAACAGAATTCTTTTATGACTGTTTGTTAAAAGTCCCTTAGCAATATGTGCAATTTGAAGTCTGTAACTGCTACAGCAGAACAAAAGTATTTTAGGGCCAGCTCTCAGCCTCTTTCCCACTGGCATTTTAGAAGAGGCATCAATACAGAGGAATCTGCAGTGCCTTTGTATACTGATAAAGAAGATGTCAATTGTGAGACTCCACCCCGTCTGTGAATAAATCCCTCCAGTCTGCTGGATTTTACTCCTAACTCCCTCAAAATCCTGCCCTGTGCAACATCACAAGAGAAACCATGCTGGGATATTACATAGTTCATTAGAGCCGTACAGCACTGCTGTGCTCTCTCTCTCTCTCTCTCTCTCTCTCTCACTCTCTCTCTCTCTCTCTCTCTCTCTCCACTTTTCACATTTGATATCTTAAGTGCAGCAAATTTAATCAGTCCCAAGGGAAGTACTTCCAAACTTAAAGGTAAAGTTTTATACATTGATCAAACCAGGGCATACCATTATCTAAAGTTTTAATGTATAATTTTTCATTCCACAGATGGCCAGTGTGAATCATTTCGCGTTAACAAAACAGAAAGTTTTCATCTCCCCATGTGTTAACATTTGATGACAATGATAATATTGATAATCAGTGATAATTACTTTCTTGATAATTTTAATGAAAGCATAACATATAAAGCAGAAAACAACACTACGTCGTTCCATTTTGGTGTTGCTTGTGATGGATCTACTTGAAATCTATTAGTTTTATACAGTAAACAAGCAGTGCATACAGTAGATATATGTCAGCATCATAAAAAAAACAAACAGCATTACCATTGTATCACACATAAAGTTGTAAAAATACTTTAATTTACTGGCCCCTAAAAAAAAAAAAAAAAAAAGATCATAAAAGTAACAAAAGACCAAGCATATGTATTGTGCATAAATAATTACATATATTATTGTCATAGATGTAAGAAGAGAAAAACAGAGAGGAACCATGAACCTGATTGTGTATGTGGATGTCAATCTGTAAGAGTTTGTGTGTTATGTCTTAGAATGTACGATGTGACATTATGTGTATGTGAGAAAGACTGAAAGAGAAACACTAATTTGGAGGCCTTCAGCATTTGCTCAAACATTCCCTCTTGGGTTTGGATGCGTAGCATCTGGCAATTCATCGCTGGAGGAGAGACGAGGAAGCTTTGATTCCTCCTCAGACCTACAGCAGATTGCAGGCTGTGTGTGTGTTGGGGGTATATAGCTCTGCCAAGCTCTCACAAGTAATGCATCTGAATATTTCTCCAGTACTGTGACAGGTACGCAGGGATGTGTTGGGTAGATGTAAAAACACTAAAAGGAAAATGAGAAAAAATGCTTACCATGACATAATGTTGCGATTTCAGTGCAGATCGGTTGACAAATCGTCTGATGTATTTCATAACATTTCTGGAGAACATAGTGAGGAGAAAATATGTCAGAAAGTCTGAATGAAAAAAATGGATACAATATTTACAGTGCTTTCTAATACCATATTATTATTAATAAAGCTATAAAAGACCAAAGGAAAAAAAACAGTTCAGTTAAATACTATTTTATTTGTATAGCACTTTTAAGAATATTGAGACAGTGGCAAGGCAAAACTCCCTAAGATAACACAAAAAAAGGTTTAAGGCAAAGCAGACTAGAATGGTTACCCATACTCTGCTGGGTGACACTTAATGTGATTGTAATCTTTAGAATGGACCATCATATAGAGAATAGGTTTGGAGGAAATAAAATATGAATCTAAGCATAAGCATGGCACAGTTTCTATGATGACAGTAGGAGTTTCTTTGGAAGCTGAAAAGCCACCAGGACAGCTCAGGCAGGTCTAGAGTTTGAGAAAAGCCACAGTTATCTCAGCCACAGGTTGATAGATTCAACATATTAGGAATAAATATTAGGGATGAGCGAGTACAGCATTATCTGTATCTGTATCTGTTAACCATATGAATTATCTGTATCTGTATTCGGAGTGGGTGGGGCATAACCCGGAAGTAGGCGGGGCTTTAACCGGTATGTTATTTTAAGCATACCAATCTATCTACTATATGGTATTCTGTAGTATATTCTTTACTATATGTTATTGTAGGTGATATGATTTTAATTTTGTTACAGTTAGGCGATGCTGCCTATGTTTGTCTCTTAACCTGAAGTGAAGAGCTTCATTTTCATAAAATGGCAAAGAGGTAACTGCACTCCAGAGTGATCAAGATATCACATTAATGAAAATGAAGCTATCTAAATTAAACAGTTATGAAAATCCAGAGTGAATAATTCAGTGCAGAGCTCAGCTTGTAAATTTAAACAAAAAATTTTCAACTATTGTAAGAGCTACAAAAAAATAATTTTGTCTAGATTCTGCTGTAAGCATTTTTGGACGTATAAACATTTTGGTCATGTTTTAGTAGTTTTTCTGGAAAATAAAAAAGATGATTAAAGGTTCAGCAATTACTGCAGTAGGAATAAATGAGCATATAAAACCTAAAGGGTGTTCCTCTATAAAAAATAATAATAAAAAAAAAAAATTAAAAAACATCAAAGTCCTAATCCCATTCTCATTACAACAACACTGCTCTCACGTGGTCATGTGAAATCGAAACAAAATTTAAAATGTCAGCCAGCTATAGCTTTTTTCTGAAATAACAAAATTTTTGAGGATATCCTCAAATCTAGTATAGGACTCTGGTGAACTGAGAATACTAATTAGTGAGAAAGAAGTAGCTCTTGATTAGCCCTTAGCCAGGACTGAGGTCTGAGGAAATGGCTTGTTGCCAGTCGTTGCATCCTCATATCTAACCTTGCCTCTGGTAAGAATGGCACAGGGGACAACAGCAGCTGCAGGAAGTCTCCATCTGCGTGATTAGATAAAACAAGAGAGGGCACAAGGGGGAAAAAGCACCCAGTGCCAAGACGGCTGAGCACAGGGTCCCAGAATGAGCGAATTTAATGAAGCCTGTCACTCAGAGCACCGTTTGCGCAGGCAAGGAAATCAGCAAGTGAAAAGCCCATCTGCTGACACTGAAAGATTGCATATGTCCTGTCACTGTGAAATGTTGAAACCTGTAATACACAGATTAAAAATAAGTCTCCTCGCCCTCCGTATAATGCTGCACATAATAAAGAAGTAGGTTGAGTAGCAAAGCAAAATTAAATCATGCAACTAAAATTCAGATATTAGTGGCATGGTTAGATCCATAAGTCTGTTTATAAACAGAGTACACATATCATCTTTTGCTCTTTGCTCTTCTTTTTGCACTGCTCTGTCAAAGCACATAGCAAGGCCCTTTATTGTTCACCTCTCTGCAGTATTGAGATAATATGAAGTATAACACACTACCTTTCTGTCTCATAGAATTTCCACACTTTCTCGACAAACAGCAGGGCTTTGGCATCATACTATGTAAAGACAGGTCTGAGAAGAATTGCCCTTCTGTTTGCTAATTAATTAGCACTCCTTTAAATCAGTTCATGCTGATCTCATAGCCAAATTTGTTTACATTTTGGAGTCAATGGAAATTTGCTTAAAGGAACCTGACTCCTTCTTCCCCTGCACATTCAGTTAGAGTGACTGTGAACGATTTGCTTGCCAGCATGATTTTAAACAATTTCTCTTAATTTTAAAGGGATTTTATAGGCTAAGCTTTGACCTGCTTAGTATATATATCTCCTGAGTTACCCAACAACTTTCAGAAGACACTATTGGATTAGTGGAACCCCAAGTAAGCTGATCAACTTGCTCAAATCATTACAAACACAAGACCTGTATTATGTATGTATCAGAATTATTTTAATTGTTTCTAATTATGACACTACAGTATTTGATGCAGCCGTGCCAGTATTGATGAAAACTGTAAATATTTGTTGATTGTGTGAATAATTTTTAGAACGGATGGAAGTATTAAGCCGGTGGATGGAAGTATTAAGCCGGTCAGTAGTTCCTAGAAAGATAAAAGCTAAATCTATGTTTCCTCTCACAGTTTTTATATACTTGAGTATTCCATTCGTTTCTGTGAACAAGAGCAGCTTTTTGTGTGTGGTTGTAGGGTTTGCTCGAGCTGACTTCATTTATTTAGCTGTGTCCTTTTTAGAGATAATATGACAAATAGCTGGAGATAAATTATATTTGACAGTTTTGTTTTCAAGTGTAAGTATCAATTTCCTACAGAGGCGGATATCAGCGAGCAAACCAACTGCACTCACTTGGCATTCTAGAAAGTGATTACCAGCTCTTTCTCCGATAAAGCACTATATGCTTCACCCTTGCTTTGCTTTTTAGAATTATTTGCCAGTGATTTGTCATGTTGAGGGTGAATTACTACATACATTTACTCTATATAATCAATGGTGTCTTGATATTTCTTTTTATTACATGGCTTTAATAAAGAAACAGGATTATAACAGTAGACAGTGAATATTTAATCATATTCTGTGTAGTACAACCAGGGAACCAGGGAAACTGTTAGTCAGGATGTTCTGCAAAGTTCTGTTTAAGTTCCAATTCATTTTCTACTCAATGCTAAAGTCATGAACAGGATAGGGCCAGAGAATAACCCACCCAGTATTTATCATGATAAATGACAAAGTGCTAGCATCAATAAGAGACTGTGGTGAAACAATCTAATCAAGATTTAAAACTGTGAGCCTCATTAGTGTGGAGATTCATGACCACACTAATGAGTTGCAGGTGAGATCAAGCCATGAATATCAATTACAGGTTTGTGTCACTTTTCTACAGGTAAGTCTTTCAGAAGGAACATGTTTAGCCTAACACTGACTACAGGTAGCTCAGACTGAGTGAATAACAAAATGGAGAATACCAAACATCCACAGAAATAATGTGCAATCATTTTTGAAAAATGCATATAACATAAAATGATGGGGCATTTTGTAATCCCATTAAGACATTTGTTCATTCAGCTTTAGACTTCATAAGTCATCGTAAGGGTGGCGGTGGGTCTGGCACACATCCCAGGAACACTGGATGAAACATGCGTGACTTTGTCATAGTTGGGATGGCGGTGTATTGCCTCACACACACACACGCACACATACACTCATTCACACTAGCAACCAGATTAGAATAGTCAGTCATCTTGCATGCCTGTTTTGGGGAGATGGGAAAAGCAGAGCAAACACACGTTGAGACTGTGACACTAAGTATAACCTGAATTCTAGACAGAAGCAGGACCCCGGAGCCAATTATCTGAGATCTAATTCATAAGTACATGGTGCCCAGTGTTGGAGTGGGATCTCATCCAGGGTGTATTTCCACTGCACACCTAATGACCAGGACAATGTGGTTACTGAAAGTATGTGTTTGAGGATGTGCATAGTTACCAAAAAGAATAGTAAAAAGGTTTTAAAATGTAGAATATTTGAAAAGGTTTGTCTAGAAATTGTTGATGCTGCTCATTATGGATCAAATTTGGTCAAAAACAAATCAAATAAAACATTTATTCACTTTTAAATGATCACCATACTTAATACCATCAACATTATGTGCATTTTGACACTGATCTGCCTATTTATTCTTTTTGGTTATAGTTTTTTTTTTCTTTCTCTTGCTTAAATGATTTTGAACATTTGTCATTGTAAAAAACACTGTGAAATCAGTTGGTTAATTTTTATTATTCTGCTAAGAGGCCAGACACTCACTTCACCTCCACATCATCCATTTCACCAATCCCTTCAGAGACATGCAACATTAATTAATATTCAATAATCAACTAAAAGCCCAACTGTATATTACAGTAACAGAGTACCAGAGAACACAGAAAACTCAAAGAAGGATCCAAACTTTTGGTTTGTGCTAATTACATTATTTTTCTCACTAATATGGTCACCTGACAATTCAAAGTACTCTTTTTATTTGCACCACACAGGAGCCCCTCTGCTAATGGGACAGACATTTAGCTAGTGGAAGCTCTTTAAAGTTTAATAATGAATGTTAGACACTATGTCTTCAACAGCATCAGTAAGGTTTTTCCTCCATGTTTACTTTTGGCCTCAGTAACACCCGATAACAAGTTTGGATCTGCCTGTACTGTAACTCTATGTTTTAAACTATAACAACTCTAAACTAGCTTAGCTGAATAGGATCGAATAGTGATTTGCATCATGTGAACCTTAATGCACGCTTTCACACTTTTACAAACAATAGTAAACCTAAGGTACAGATGTGCCACATTATACATCACCATTTTATTATTACTTGTACATTAGCAAGCAATTTAGAGCAGTACACACAGGTATCTAGTTAGCAGTAACTCAAAATTCTGGGTGAAAATATCCTAGACAATTGTACTATTCCTGCTGCCAAGAGGCAACTAAATTCATAGTTTCCATAAATGAAAAAATGTGTGGTTTCTCTAAATTCAAAACTCAGTGCATCACTGTATTTCAACTCAGGTTAAAAACAGCTACAGGTTACAAACTACAAACTTCAAAGCAGATAGCTAGTTGTTTTTGCATGCAAAATACATCTCCCTTCATTTAGAAAGTCGATTAGCAAGCTAATGAATAGTAATGAACATTAGGGTCTGATATATTAATATTAATGATGTCAGTGAAAACTGGCTTTGAGTGCAAAAAATAATGACTTTTTGGGTAAAAGAATACTACAAAACTTATGATTCTGTATTTTATAGTACTACTGCAAACATATCTATTTCTAATTCTCTCTACCACTTTATAATTTAGTGAGTTTCTCACAGGAAAGAATAAAGGGTTTTCATAGTAACCAGGAAAAAATCATGATTGCTTTGATTTGAAACAACATGAATGGTAGAATGATAAAATGTATGTATATCCGCTATATGTACAGTATACAGTACCTAATTAGATAGACAGACAGATAGATAGATAGATAGATTGATAGATAGATAGATAGATAGATAGATAGATAGATAGATAGATAGATAGAAAAAATAGATAGATAGATAGATAGATAGATAGATAGATAGATAGATAGATAGATAGATAGATAGATAGATAGATAGATAGAGTGTGTTCTGTTTATGAATTCATGCTCCTCCGTCTTTGTTACTGGAATATAGGATGCATTATTATATACATTATTCCTATATGTGAAATGAAATTCTTCAGTAATGTATACTGAATACACCTTATTGTATTGTTAGTTACGCAGCTTGTGCACTGTATACTTGATGTGAGAGAAATCCTGCTGATTGTCATGAAAGCAGGATTTGACTGAGATAAAAGAAAAAACCTGGGCCAGTGTTGTTATTGTATATATAAAATCTGTAAATTCACTAAATAATGAGTCTATTTCAAGTTCATTTCAAACACTTTGAAGTTTCAGTTCAGTTAAATGAAAGCACAGCAGTCCCTGGTTTCAAATCCAATGCTCTTAGCTTTGCTTTTCAGGAAAGCAAACATTGGCTAACTGGATTTTTGGCAGCGGTGCACTTTACCCTAGCATGGAAACCTTGCTAACCTTGCTTTGGTCTCCACATCAGTCTGGATCTATTAACCTGCTCTGAGATGTAAACTAAATCAAAATAGTGAGTATTGATAAATGGAAAATAAAAGGTAGAATGAAATAAATGCGAACCATGAAAATGATCATTCTGCTCATCAGTTGCAATGTTGAGAAATATCTTATTTTACAGTAAAATAACTGAGGTGGCTATCACCATATTATTTGTAAAAACATTCTAAACAAAACCCTAGTTAAAGCACCAGTCATAAGTCACTTAGAATGGAAGTTACGTAAAAAGCATTAACCAGTCACATATTTATTTTACTAGGTAAAAATGGAGCAGGAATATTCATTGCTGCCATGTGGCTGGCTTTGCTACAGGAAGGCCCAACCCTTTAGGTATTCTATACAGTTGTGCAACACCTACACATGAAGGCATACTTAGGGCATGAACATACTGCAGGACATGCCAGCTATTATGAGGTGCAAACCTGCGGTGAAAAACATCACTTTCACTCTGCTCAAGAGGCTTTGAATCCACAGGGGAGGTTAGTAGATGAAATGTAATCTCACAGGTCAGTGTATGTATTCATGTGTGTTTAAGTGTAAGCGTTAAAAAGATTAGCTAACGCTTCATATCCATAATATTAAAATTTTGCTCTCAGCAGTAGCTTGGAATATATATGTGATGATTTTAAACATTCAATTCAAATTCAAATTTATTTGTATAGCACTTTTAACAATTGACATTGTCTCAAAGCAGCTTTACAGAACATAAGCATAAAACATAAGGCTAATATAAAGATTAATATTAAGATTAATATAATACAAAAATTCAAGATTAATATTAGATATATTTAAATGTGTTTGTATTTATCCCCAATGAGCAGGCCCAAGGTGCCTGTGGCAAGGAAAAACTCCCTTGGATGGTGAAGGAAGAAACCTTGAGAGGAACCAGACTCAAGGGGGAACCCATTTTCATTTGGGTTACACTGGAGGTGTAAAAATATACAGTCTAACAATTGTTGCATTGATGAGGAGGTTGTTGTCCTCAAAGACCACATGGAGTTGCCATCTCCTCCAAGTATGTCTTCATGAAGCAGAGGCCAGCTGGAGCTGGTAAATCTCTAGAAGCCTCAGGAGCCTCACATGGTTGGCCTCATCTCAGAGAAGGTTCAAAATCTTCACGGCACGGAAGACATTCGAAGCTGGTACAATTTGTGGATGCCTCGGGATGGGTAGAAAGAGAGAAGCAGTGGAGAGGAATTAGCGTAGCTGCTGTTCATAATATTATGAAGCACTAGCTGATAATGTGCATTTGTGAATTAAAATTTAAGGAAATATGGTTCATTTCAGCAGAGGAGCAATTTCAACCTATTACTACATACAGTAAAGGGCATTTGAGACCCACACATTATTAAAGGAAACTTTGAATGTAGAGCAAAGTCGATTCCCATTTTTTCAATTTTTTGAGCATCTCTTAGACTATTCATTAGAATTCTACAACATGACCTGCCTCGTAGTTAACATGTCTCCAAGGTTAACATTTTTAATTCAAGACTGAGGGGTTCGGGAGAGCTGCTCCTTTGAAGTTTCTTGTATGAGTCAGAAGGGAAGCTGCAAGGCCACTGAAAGACCGTCTACAATATTGACATTAAAACTCAACACACAGAATGGTGCCGATTGAAATTTCATATGCCTCCCTTAGGGTGAAAAACAGAGTTGGGCAAGCAAGTGTGAGATGAATAATGAAACTCTATCTAACTATCTATCTATCTGCCTGGGTGTCTAATGATATACTTTTGTAGAAATCTATCTATCTATCTATCTATCTATCTATCTATCTATCTATCTATCTATCTATCTATCTATCTATCTATCTATCTATCCCTCTCTCTCTCTCTCTCTCTCTCTATCTATCCCTCTCTCTCTCTCTCTCTCTCTCTCTCTCTCTCTCTCTCTCTCTCTCTCTCTCTCTCTCCTCTATTTTGTCTATCTTCCTCTATTCTCATTCTTTATTTAATGTGAAACACACATGTATGGCAATATTCTGCACCTCTTCTTGTCAGTCACACTTTATATAAAGATTCCACATGGACTATGCGCTGCAGCTGAATGTAACAAGCTGCAGAATCTCACAGTGTATTGCATCAGAAAGTCAAATTAACCCACAGAAAGATAATTTTTATAAAACATGTGTCTGCGAAATCATGTCTTCATTAAACATTTGATTCTGTTAACAGAAAAGACTTCATTAAAATTCCAGAAATGTTGGGACATTTTTCAAATTTTAATAAAATGTAAACTAAAAGAATTTCAGATCACATGAGCAATATTTTATTCACAATAGAACATATATAACATATCAAATGTTTAAACAGAAAAAATGTAACACTTTTATTCACTAAATGAGCTCATTTCAAATTTGATGCCTGCTACAGGTCTTAAAATAGTTGGGATGGGGGCTGGCTAGTTGGGATGTTTATCATGGTGTAGCATCTCCTCTTCTTTTCAAAACAGTTTGAAGATGTCTGGGCATTGAGGTTATGAGTTTCTGGAGTTTTGGTGTTTTGGTATTGCCTGATATAGGTTTCCTATAGCTTCTAAAAAGTTTGTGGTCATCTTTGACGTATTTTTTGTTTAATAATGCACCAAATGTTCTCAGTAGTAGAAAGATCTGGACTGCAGGCAGTCAATTCAGCACCCGGACTCTTCTACGATGAAGCCATGCTGTTGTAATAGCTGCAGTATGTGGTTTTGCATTGTCCTGCTGAAATACACAAGGTCTTCCCCGAAATAGATGACTTCCGGAGGGGAGCATATGTTGCTCTAAATCCTTTAGATACCTTTCAGCATTCTTAGTGCCTTCCAAAACATGCAAGCTGACTATACCGTATGAATGTATGTACCTCACACCATCAGAGCTGCTGGCTTTTGAACCGAATGCTGATAACACATGGGAAAGTCTCCCTCCTCTTTAGCCCAGAAGACATGGCATCCGTGCTTTCCAACAAGAATGTTAAATTCGTCTGACCATAGAACACTTTTCCATTTTGAAACAGTCTATTTAAAATGAGCCTTAGCCAACAGGACACGGCAGTGCTTCTGGACCATGTTCACATAAGGCTTCCTTTTTGCATGAAAGAGCTTTAGTTGGCATCAACAGATGGCACAGTGGATCGCGTTTACCGACAGTGGTTTCTGGAAGTATTCCTGGGCCCATTTAATGATGTCATTGTCACAATCATGCCAATGAGTAATGCAGTGTTGTCTGAGGCCCTGAAGACCTTCGGCCTTGTCCCTTTTCGTTTCTGTGAATCTTTTGATGATGTAATGTAGATGATGAGATTTTCAAAGCCTTTTTAAAGTATTCCGCAATCTTTTTACACACTCTTTCACAGATTAGAGAGCCTCTGTCCATCATTACTTCTGAATGACCCTGTCTCTCTAAGACATCCCTTTTATAGCTAATCATGTTACAGACCTGTTATCAATTAACATAATTAGTTGCTAGATGTTCTCCCAGCGAAATCTTTTCAAAATTATATTTTTTTCAGCCATTTATTGCCCCTCTGCAAACTTTTTTTTAAACCTGTAGCAGGCATCAAATTTCGAAAAGAGTTTTTTGTGGTGGAAAGTGTAAAATTCTGTTTAAACATTTGCTATGTTCTACGTTCTATTGTGAATAAAATATTGGCTCATGTTAATTGAAAATCCTTTAGTTTTAATTTTATTTAAATTTATAAAACAGGAAATTCCGGAATTCAGGTTGTACCATGAATTCAGAAATTACGCTTATGCTCATATTCATAAGCTGCTTAAATGTTCCCGGTTACACAATTGCACTTAACTATATAATGAACATTTATAGAAAGGAAATTATTCATAATTGCACTATCCACACTCACCCAGATGAGGATAGGTTCCTTAAAGGTTTCTTCCTCATACCATCTCAGGAAGTTTCTCCTCATAAGTTGAAATGTAAAAGTTTATAATTTCTATTCTGAATTTTTTTAGATATTTTTGTAAACTTTATGACAATGACCATAGTTAAAATTGCTTCAAATAAAATAGATTTGAATTGAAATATGTCTTTGTGTCCAAATGGTGCAACATCTCTTGTCTTTTTAATGGCTGCGTTACTCTTTTTAGATGTCTGTTTATGCATGCAATTCTCTTTCTATGCACATAAGCTATGAAATGTCAAACATGGTGAACAGATAAACAGATTTTGTTCTGCCAAGACAAACCCAATCATTGTTATCCTCTTTACATGAGTCATTATTTTACCTGCAAACTGTCCATACTTTGCCTCTAAAAGAGGCTATTTGTATGCCTGTTTGAAAATATCAATCCTTTTTCATTTTCCCTAACCTCCTTACCCTTTAGTGCCTTACACTCTTTCTTTCTCTCCCACTAATAGCACCTATATGGAACCCTTCTGAATTACCGGTCAGATCCATCGCATCGTCTGTATCCCTCCTTTTTGCATTGGCCACTCACGCTCCCATCTTGAAAGGTTAATAACCTGCTGAAATGTCAAGGGCACATCCAATATACCAGGGCTTTTGTATACTGGGGAAGACGATGCAAAATACACATGGCAATCAACATAATACATCTTTGATTTTAAGAAAATTTAGATAGAAACGTTGAAATGCTTGTTGACAGGAATGTAGCCTGTAAAATTATAAAAGAAAATAATGAGGATTAAAGATTGATTATTTTTTTTTGACCCTGTGCGTCATGTCTGTGGTTTGTTATGACAGGTGTGTTAGATTAATTAATTAGTTAATGTTCTTCTTGAGCTTTTTGCTGGCAAAGATGTGCTCTCAGTTTTCTAGCCAGCTGTTAGACTGTGAAAGACTTAGAAAATATGTATGCAGAATGATATAGCTATATACAGAGAGTGATTATAGTGTGCGTGCATTTAAACTGTGGAAGAGCTTGAGTGAAGATGAGTAGGGATTCTGTAACGCCTCCTGGAAATAGACTCACTGGAAATGGACCCATTGTCAAATTGTGATAGAAACCTGACATGTCTAACTTTGAGCATGACATTGTTAGGAATGTGTGGTGGAAATCCAGTATGAGTTCAAGGTCTAGGATCTCTTTAGCTGATACCCACTGATTACTATTCAGTCCACCACAATTAACCTCTACATCTTCTTTGAGTACGCTGTTTAAAGAGTGAGTAGGGCAGGTTCCCCTCCATGTCCAACAAAGGAAAAAGTGCATCACTGGAGCTCCCGTTCATAGGGCACCAGACCTGTTGGATTACCCTAAAAAGGAATGGATAGAGGATGAACAAGTTCAGACAAGGTCACCTGACTAGTAGATGTGGGTTTCTTTCTCATCTGCTTGTTTCTTTAGTTGGCAAACAATACTTTATATTTGCGTGTGTGTGTGTGTGTGTGTGTGTGTGTGTGTGTGTGTGTGTGTGTGTGTGTGTGTGTGTGTTTTCCGAGATTTTTTCTTTGCTTTGCTTTATCCAGTCATCCACTGCAGAGCACATCTGTGGGAGAGTAATCCCAATGGGTTATGCATAAACTAGAAGGCACTGAAAGCTAGTCAGGACTGAGAAGGTATGGTTTATTGAGTTTGTGCAATTTTTTAGCCCACAAAAAAAAACTCATCTTGCTGATCTGGACAGATATGTACACATTTTCCAAGGCACTGGTTAATTCTCTTGCACTGGCCATTTGTGGATGATATCCTGAGGTTACGCTGACATTTCATGGAGCTTCACAATGAAAGATCTCCTTACAATGGAATTAAATTTGTGAACTAAGCCAGAGATGATATCTTCTAGGATGGCATCTATTCTAAAGACATTCTGAAAGACGTTTTCTGTGGCTTCTAATGTAGGCGATTTTAGATTTCTGTATTGCTAGACTTTCTGATGTGATGTTGTAGACTGGAGGTCTTCTCCAGAGTGTGTGTGGTTTAGGGACATTTTGTGTGATGCTGAAAAGGTCCTGCATCGGCTTGGCCCATTGGCTCCTGGGCTGTCAGGGGCAGCTGAGGCAGAGAGACTCAGCTTTACTGGCTGAGTTAATGATGTCGTTCATCTTGCTCAGGTTGGCTCTGTCTGTGCAGGTGCATCTTAGCATGAATTCTAGCTCTAGGCTGGTTCTCTTAAGATTTTCATGAGGCACATTACAATTCTGCAGGGTTAAGAGTTATACAAATGTATATCAAATACCAAGGTTGGGCATTTGAATTTATAAAAGTGCATGGTATGGGATTTTTTTAAATTACATTTTTATTACAGTGGGAGTTTATACATAAATCCAGTGTGTTAAGCTCAGACTCTGTGAGTTAAACACAAAAAGTATATTAGGGTTTTATAATTATATTTCCTGTTCATTTCCTGGTAAGCTCACAATCCTGTATACATAATGTAGTATTTCTTTATTTCTTTTAAATACAGTTATTCAGCCTTTTCCATTTTGTATGCAGAAAAATCCTGAAAAAAAAATGAAGAAGAAAATGAACTGTACTGTAAATACATTGTCTCAGACTGCAATGCATCTAAGTATCCCAGCTTAGAAAGCATACTAACTCTTTTTCCTTTTTAATGATTAGGTATTTTCTTATTTTGTCAAATACTCAGAGATAATTTACAGGTTATGATAACTGTAATTAACTATTGTATATAATGTTTCTTGAGTGAATACAAACATATATACTGTAAATATGCTGTCCCATGGGAAAAATCTTTGTCCAACACATTCTTTTAATGTTTAAACTGTACAGTAACTACATTATTGTTTTACTATGTTTCTGAAACTGCACTATACACTGAGCTGATAGCCTGATAACAGACATAGAACATTGTTAAGCTTTATGGAATTGCTCTCAGAATAACAACTGATGGCATCCATCAGATCATTATCTTTAAAAAACCATATCAGTTGTGAATGTTCTCTGTGTGATCAGAGATTGATCAAGAAGCTGATGGCAATCTGCCCCCTAATCTGTAACCAATAAATCACAATAATGTTGGAGTGTTTATGTAAATGAATTATATTGGTTACCTATAATTGAAGTAAATCAATAATGAAGGTACAGCATCAGAATACATAAGGTCTAATATGCAATAACTCTGAACGTCATCATAATGTCTAAGGTATATGGTACACCTGTTTATGTGGTCTTTCTTTCTTTTATCTTTCTTTCTTTCTTTCTTTTTGCTCCATTCATTTCTGTCCACTTAATGTCTTTCACTGATTGACACCAAAAGTAATAGGGCATTTTATGACTTCAGCCAGTTGTTCCACCCACATACATCTGGCAGGTAATGACCCTGCTCCTGAGCCAGCCATTCCTTTTCTGGAGTTTATAAAGATGTCTCAGTGAGATTGCGCTGAACTTGTGCTGAATCATGAAATCGCATTCAACATGTCTAGAACTGTCACTCAAGAATCATTTCCAGCCAAGTATTCTCATTTTATTGCATGGGCCTCTCCATATACACAGATCAATATCCATTTCAGCTCACATCGTCTCCTCCTGATAAGCATCAACCACACATACATACACAGCCAATGCTCCTGCTGAATTCAGTCATACCCCAATTGCTTTCATTGTGAGAGTTTCTTGTTAATAAGCAGATCTCCCTGAGATTGCTGGTCTCAAGTGACATATGCTCAAGAGCAAGATGTGTTGAATGCTATGAAGGTGTCTGTTATTAATTCACCAAATGACTGCACAGCACAGATGAATTCTGCATGATAAATTGACATTTGTATCTAAAGGTGTGGGTAAACATATTTAAAGTTATTTGTTTATCTATTTTGTGCAGAAAACATGCTGTGGCAAATCTAATTTTTCTACCCATACTTTCCTTTCCATCTTTTTATTCACCTTGCTCCTGTGTGAAGATGTTTATCATTGTAGTCTCTCATATTGGTTCTGTTAATTATTTCTTACGCAGACAAGTCAACATTCCATAAATCATCAGGTGTGGTTAACTGATTACTGCACTGTGTTTAATATGCTTTCAGAGTTTTAATAATTGATGCATAATTAGTTGTGAGTTATTGTCATATACTGTGGGACTAACAGACTTTCGGTAATTATGCCCAGATGGAGCTTGTTGAGCAGTGGATGTTCATAGAGGGAATGTCGCGACAGAGCATTCAGGGGGGAAAAAACCTTTTGCAGTAATCAGTAATGAAAGACAAATCTCTCCACACTACCTACAGTGTTGTCTGGAAGCCTAAGAAGTTTACATTCATATGCAGAGCAGAAAACAGTGGCAGTGCAAGCAACAGTAAACAGATATTGTCCCTGTGTATGTGTATAGCTATTGCTACAAATAATTGGAATTTAATATTCTGCATTATCAGTGGTCATTTGTATGCAGTTATTCATGACAGGCATTCATTTGATTCAGCGTCAACATACTGTTTAAGCTTGGTAGTTTTCTGAAGTTGACAGGCATATGAATCACGATAGCCTTTTGGCAGTGTGTACTTCTGTCTGTTGATTATCTTTCATTGGATCACTAAACCTTCAATTTCTTGCCAAAATTGCCCTTAGGACCACACAACTATAATTTCTTTTACTCACAGAGGAGGAACTGCCACAATGCTAAAGTTATTAATCAATAGCTAGAAAAACTTAAATTGTGATTTTACCTATTTACCCCCTCTCTGTTTCTCTGTGTCTATCTTGTGTATTCTGATGTCTATACCGCAAACAGATTTTTCTTCACCCCACAATTTCTGTTATGTGCAAATTAAAAGCTTCATTGTACTGAAATTAATTTACATGCAAAGACACACTCCACTGCAGAAAGCAATGACATGACAGTACACAGTTACCCAAGGATTACCGTATCTAAATGGGCTTGATTTACAAGTTCACATTAAACACATTATATCTGTTAATTTCAAAACATTATTGCTTTGTTATTCAGCCTGTCAAAATGCTCTTGAATTATTTTTCTGATGTGTGTACTAAGGGAACAAACTGTGTATCAGATTAAAGGTGTCCTGTCAAATATTTTTCTTCTATATTATTTCATGCATTGTTTGATGACTGACAAGTGAATAAATAAAACACTTTAATTTGCTTGTGAAAAGCTTTAGAATTATTATTTAGAATTATTTTATTTAGAATTATTTTGTGTGTGTGTGTGTGTGTGTGTGTGTGTGTGTGTGTGTGTGTGTGTGTGTGTTAAATATGTTTTTAAAAATTCAATTTAAGGTTTGGTAATAAGTAGTGTGTGATTAATCAACAGACTATTACTAATCATTACTCATTTTTAATAGTGTGTGATTAATCAACAGACTATTACTAATCATTACTAATTATTAATTTCCATCATATATAGTTTATTAAATTACTTAAGCATTTTTGCATTGTTTTATATAATATTTTGATTGAAAGGTTGCTAAACTATTGTTATGGTAAAGTATATAATATATGAGCTAATAATTGTTATAGAGCTGTTCACACATTATTATATCATTATGTTTATTTGACAGGATAAATACACAACTTTATAACAAAAGTGTGTCATTTAATGGCAGATGTCTTTTCATTTTCATTTATTCTAATTACTACTGTCAGGCAATGAAGATGATTGCAGTTGTAGGTGACAAGCAGACAATCTAAAACTTGAAGCAAAGTCGGTGTCAGAAAAAAAAGCATGTAAACAGTATGTAGTGTTGGCAGTGATGAGTAATTAGTGATCTATTGATTTTGTACATGGCAATGCAGGGGATGGTATAGAAATATTCTGCTATAGAATCTCACTTGCTTTTCCCTTTTTTCAAGCTTCTTTTTGATTTTAAGCCAAGTACCCTTCATCATATTAGTCAACCCCAAAACAGGCAACTGTGATTCTGTATGCCACACTCTCTAATACAGAAATTAAACACATGCATGACAATTATTCATAAGCTAGCAGTGTAATTTAGCTAAACATTTCTCAATTTCTCAAGTGTCTGACTAATTTTCACTCTGTGAAGTTTTTAGGTACAGGACAAGTTGTGCTAGAATTAAAGTTATAGATTTTGTCCTGCATTGTATTTTGCACAGTTTTGTCATTGTTTCACATCTCTTTAGATTCCTTATTCTGGAAAGATTGTCTTGACTCCTGTGAAGCTGATTATTAAGCCTAATAAAAGTAGTTCCTTCCAACATTTAGACCATGTGCCCAATGTGTGTGAGTAAGGATTTAAATAAAACATATCTCATGCAACAGCATTGATAGATTACCAAATTGATATATGACCCAGTTGAGACATATTTGGCTTAAACAAACTTGAGAATTGTGGCTTAACCAAGTCAACAGTTTCTGATTTTTCTTTTTGTACAGTAGGATAAAAAAGACCTTTAAATCATGCATTATGGTGACTGATTTATCAACAGAATCATAAATTGACAGGGTTTGTGTGTGGCCTAAACAATAAAAGCAATGTTGATTCAGAACAAAAAAAAACAACAACAAGATTTTACATGGTGTTAGAGCTTGTAAAAGAAGAGATGTTAACCAAATGACAAAGAGAACAGAGAGACTGAAAGAATTTTAAAAAATGAAGAACAAGTTATCTTTAGAATGAATCTTTATTTCTGTCTCCTGCCATTTTTGAAGTTAAACAACGATTCCATTTATACATAGCCTATAAAAAGGAAGTCAAGCACTTCAAATAACTTAAAATGATATTGGTGACTTCATGTTTCTCCACCAGCTAATCAATGAAGTCCTCTGGTTGGGTGTTAGTCATTGACATCACTGCAAACCCAGAGAAAAATGTAATTGCTTACAGCTTACAAACTATGGACTTCTTGCACATACCTAGTTTACTATATATATTTTTTTTTCTTTTTTTTTTAACAATAATTTACTGTTATAATTGTTTAACTAAGAATCAGAAAAGATTATCATTATATTTCTATTCATCTAGATAATTTCATGGTTCATCATATGATCATTTTTTCTATACAGTAGGAGTATCCTCAGGGTACTTTTGATGAGAAAGGTAATGCTCCCAACCCCATTCTGCATTACAACTTCTGTCAAACACTTCCCACTTAATCACTGGGCAAATCAGTATTGGTGTGATTAATGTAATTAGGCTTCAATCAAAGCACCAAATTAAACTGAAGAACAAATTGTTGCATTGCTAAATGTTCATCTTATAAAAGGGGCTTAATTCATGATTGGGGAGTATTACACTAATGTACTGTATGTGTTAGAATTATGCTAGAATTAGGCTGTTGAGTCTAGGACCATCTGTGAAATCAATTCCAACCAAAACTAGCATAAAACAAACCAGAGCCCTAATCTCAAGTGATTAAAAGTAGTTTTCACCGTTTTGTGTGGCCGAAGAGATTTCACAGAGCTAAGATGCACGTTAGTATCAGAGTATACATAAGATTGCAAGGGGTCCTGGGCCTGTAGCAGTAACAATGCAATTAGAAAAGCCCAAGAGGGAGAGGAGAGGAAATCAGGGGAGGCTGTCTTGTACCTGTAGTGTAATTAAGTATCTCTCTCTCTTTCTCTCTCTCTCTGGTAATATAAAAGAGTTAAGGGTGAGGAGTCAGCTCTCTTCATTAGTACAGCAAGAAAATGTTGCTGTAGCTCGATCGTCCTACAGGAAGCTTCAGTCACGCCTCGCCTCTCCCTGTTTCAAGGGGTTCTACACTGTTGCTATCCTCTGTGGCTTAACTCCATGGCTTGGCAGATTCCTGCTAATTGAGAGCTAATAAAACTTGTGGATTGTTCACACAAAATAGTTTATATTTTTAATAAGGATAGTTCGCCAAACCTGTCTGATTTCTTACTATTTATACACAGGTATCCTCAATTCCACATGTCCTAAATATGGAGAAAACAATTCATGTGAATGGATGTGTGCAGGATTCTGTTACTAAATACTCTGGCTACAAGTAGCCATGTTCAAAATGCAGTGTTTAAATTCAGAACTAGAAATGCAATATGAGGAGTATAATCTGTTGCATACACATCCCTTATGGTTAGACTGCTGCTTATGATAAAATCGTTAAAATGTGTTAAATGCATAAGGCCAGCAATATTAAATGATCTACATTTTCAAGACCCACTAGAAATGTGGATACTATTGAAAGGACATCTCTGTTAATATCTCTTTTAAGAGCGTCACACCATTTCCATTTTCACTGGTAATACATTTGCTTTGATACACACACAATAATGATAGTGGGTGCATTTGACCAGACAGGGAAGAATAATGGTTCTAGTTGTTGATAGGTTAAGACTATATTTTCTAATCTCACCTCTGCCCCTCTCATCCTCTCTCATTTTTTTCTCTATTTTCATGCTCAGGTGTTAATTGGCCATGGTGCGTGACAGTGATAGATTTTTGCAAGTGCAATTACTCAGACAAATTGCCCTTTAGAGGAGATGTAGATTGCCTAGCATTCCTGTGTCCTCTTAGATTTCAATCCCCAGCACTTTGATCATTAATAATAGTGCAAGGGGGAGACAATTTCACATGCCATTTAAGAACAGAATGCTTTCATTATACATGAAATTTACTGCGGCAAGATTGTCCTCAAGCACTGATCTAGAAGAGCATCCAGTTGTGATTTTAAACATGACCAAAGAAGGGAATAACCTGTTTAGGATGTGCCAACACACATCATAGCTCTACACGTCCATAAAACTCATGTGATTTTTTTGAGATGCAGTGATTTTACAGTGGTTTTTATATTGTGGATATAAAAAGATTTATATCTTCAGGATTTTCTGTCCATGTGGGTTTCTTCTCAACTCCAACTTCCAAATTCCTGCTGGTATGTAGGTGGTTACTAGCCTAAATTGCCATTAGGTATAAATGTGTGTGGCATATTGCTATTCCGTTCATGATGTGTTTTGGTTCTATGGAAACTCTGAGTGTTTGAAGTGTTTCTGAAGATGAACAAAGAAGATGATGACTTTACAGTTATTTAGCAAAAAAAGCTGTAAATTAGAACTGCAATGAACTGTAAATTAGGACTGTTGCTGTATATTTATATTTATTTAGCTTTATGAAGCTGTTCTCAATAAATATGCTTATTCTGGAGTAGAGGATTCTAATTTATTTTGTTGTTTTTAGAACTTAGGCAACAATTTATTAAAAAGTTACTGTACTGAAAAAATCGATCTCACCAGCCTGTAGGGCACGCCTTCAGTGTCCCCGGTTTACAATAGCCATACATTGCTACAGTATCCGGACAGGATTGTTTGTCTTTGACACAACATTGATTCTAGGGGATTTAAAATACACCAAATGACCAAATATCTCCTTGAATCTGTCCCTGTATAAAAACAAAACAAACTAAAAAAACAGGTGGCATGAATGCTGGGCCTGTATTCATTGTGCTAGTTAATCCTCTCTCCTAAATGAATTATCTGTAGGACTGAATGCGCTGATGACTTATTGACTCTTTTGGCATTATAAAAGCATTGGGTTCCATCTGGCATTGAGGTGTTTGCCATCGAATCAGACTTAATCCCTTTTTGCTTGCAGATATCTTAAACCCCCCCAATCACTCTCTACCATTAGTTTCCCCTGTTCCCTCTCGCCCTTATTCCTTATTTTTCTTTTATCCTTGCTGCATATTGTTGATGAGCTCCAAAGCACAGACAGACTTTTGATATTTCTGTATTTTACAAATGGTTTTATAGAAAATATGATTTTTTTTTTATCCTGCATGCAAAGGGGATATGTCTATTTTTCATAACAATCGGCTGGTACAGTATAATCCATTTGCTCTGTCGTTTCTCTGTGTCTGTCTATCTGTGATTAGTGCAGTGAGCATCGTCTCTGCCTCTCTCTTCTGCAAATTTCTGTGGCAGTGGTAAATCACCTGTGTGTGCGCCATCACGTCTGCACATTAGTCATTAAATGGCAAGCAGTCAGTCCCACACTATTTCCCCTCAGATTAATGCAGACACACACCAATGCACAATCATTACAGCTGTTATTACTACAGAGCCATGTAACCGTATATGTAGATGTGAATATGGCATGGAGTTATAATGCCCAGTGCCCTCTACAGATTAAAAATAATTTGTATCTAGAAATAATAATCACACAAAATAATCAGACCGTATTTTAACATTATCATTGTTATTAGCACATGCGATGCTTTTACCACATTATGACATATAGTGAAGATATAGCACTTGGTCAAAGTGCCTACTATTGAACAGAGAAAAGAAGACTGATTTTGTCATATTCGTACTATGTGCAAGGATCAAGTACATTGGTGAAGTATTGTATACAGGTCTATACCTTTTTTGTAATATTTAAGCCCTGATTATTGGGGCTAAATATGATAAAAATAGCTTTCTGGTCATACTTGTTTGAGAGTAACTTCTGTATATGAGTACATACTGCTTTGTCATAGTTTACAAAGTGGACATGTAAACTCTTCGCGATACCTTCCTTGTCTGAGCTGTTGTATGTGTGTAATTTTGTTATAATCTTCACCCCACCCCCCAAGAATGTATATGATTCATTTGGAGCTACTGCACTTGGAAGTTGAAGGCCTTATGCTGTATCTGAAAAGTTTGCTGTCCCATCTTTCACAGCTTTGCACCCTTTGCAAACAGTTATAAGGCTATTGTCCCACAATCCATCTCCATAGCATTAGCCCTAGAATGCACTTTATCTGCATTATGGTCCTGGCAGACACTGTCCCTCTAGAGGTGCCGTAAATGCAATCTCCTCCACAGTAAAACTCTGTTTCCCAAGCTTTGTCCTCAAATGCAAAGGAATGAGTTTCTTTGGGCTTGAGGGCACTTGAAATGCTCTGATTGGGATCTAATGAAGCCATCAATTAGTTTGACAAAATTTTTGGACATCTCTTACCAAAAGGATAGAGCTGGCTTGTTTTTTTTTTTCAGCATTTGCATGAAATTAATTATTGCAGAGGCAATAAAAGACACAGAGTCTAACCACTGATTCAGGTCTTTTGTTTATTACTAGTTCATTGTTTACTACTACTACTACTACTACTACTACTACTACTACTACTACTAATAATAATAATAAAAATATTGCAATATGATCTTATGACCTTAGAATTTGGAAAAGCAGACAGTATTGCCATACATTTGGGAGACTGTATCATTTGTTTACATTATTGTAACTACACTGTTTAATATGAGAACTTGTGTCTCCAAAGTTTCCTGGATTCATTTCTTACAATGACCTTTCCAGCTGCCAGCTCAGATGTGGATTCTGTCCCTTGTCTCTAAACCTATCCAACACTCTGACATCCGGACTGCTTTGAACGTCTTCAGCGTATGAGTCTCCACTAGACAGCCCCAGTGGACCATGACATTTAAATAAAAGCTGGCATAATCCAGAGAAAATGCTAGGCTGTGAGCACACAGTCAAAATCAGATAGCATGTGGTAGGTAACACAGGAAATTAACCTCAACCTTTAAGTGCAAACCTTATTTTTATTCCAACAAATAGCAATAACCCTCTCCCATTAAGCAAAGAATTTATGTTTATTTTTTCAACTGAATACCTTTGCTCATTTCTCTGCATGCTCTTTCCCTCTATTTAATTGTTTGACCTTTTTTAAAACCTGAGTCTCTGTACCAGTGGCATACTGAGAAGAACAAGCAGAAATCATGTCAGATAAAGCTCCCTTCAGGCTTGTGGCACCTTTGTCAGTTTAAAATGGAGACTATTATCATGTCTGCTCATTGGTAGAAAGTATTTTATGAATACTCCCTTGCTATCTATTGCATACAGCAATACACAGTGAGGGAGAATAAGGAATATATCAGTACTGTTAACTACAAGAACCCCCTTAAAGTGCTTATGGTTTCAGTCTCTAAGCAATATGCTGGTTCCCAGCAACCACATGTACACAATACATTAGAGCTCTGAATTTAAGCATTTGCTTATTTACATATTTGAAAGCTGGTGCTGAAATATTGCTGTCTCTATGTGAGAATGGATGAATGAATGATGTGAAGTTACTGTGAGATAAACAAATGTCACACCACAACCATCTCCATTGATTAGGTTTGCCACAGAGTGAAAGTAACCACATACTGCCACAGTGTTTGTAAGAGTTCCAGCATCACACTGGTCTTTCTGAATCTGCCATTGACTTGCCCTCTCTGTCTCCCTCTCTGAAGTACCTGCACATCCCCTATTGTGCAGAAGACCGCTGTTTGCCATTCTAGATCTGTCCCTCCGTGAGTGTTGCCGACCAGGTAGCTAAACAAATAAAGAACAGACAAGGCTCAGGCAAAGCCCCAGGACAACTTCTGTATTCATGTGACCTGGCCACCTCCAGCATGACACATTCCCAAAGGCTTTCAGTCCTATACACACCATTTGCTTTGTAATTTACTACCTCCTGTTCCTCTTTATTGTGTTGCTCATACAGGGTGGTAGAGCAACAGATGTTAAATTGAGTTTAAAATGGTGCAATTGTAAATAATTAATAACAAAATAATAAGAATAATATACTGTAAGGTGGTAGTACTGTATGGTGGCACAGCAGGTATTATTCAATCCAGAGCTTGAGTTACTGTCAATGTGTAGTTTTCAATATCTGCAAGAATTTCCTTTGTCTACTCTGACTACAATAATTTATTCACAAAACTATTACAAAGATACTACAGGCAGAAGTAATTACTTTGGTAAAAATCATTTCTCAAATATTTTAAATAAACAATATAACATGTCTATGCCACGTTTTTGTTCTCCATTCATGACCAGCACATATCTGAAATTAAAAAAATTCAAATATGACACGTCATACCCATCAAATCTTGTTTCTTGATATAAAGTACATACAGTATTTCTGGACAAATGTCAATTGTTTTCATAAACCCTATAAACTACAGCTACTATAGTGGAAACACACATCAGTATAGCTAATATCTATTTAAATATTTTTTTCTCAATTCTATATTCAGAACAAAAATGCATGTACTTTATTTCTCTAAGGATATGGAAAGGAAATGTTGATAACTATTGAATTTATTTATTTAACGCTGTTTCCATAGAAAACCTATATTCCATCAAAGTGTTAAATATGTTTCTCAGTGTTCCAGTGGAATAAACCATTTAATTCTAGCATCACCTAAAGACTGTATATGTTTTGTAAGTGAGCAAATTACATGCAAAATTTGACAAACCTGATTTGCCCAAATAAATATAAATGTTGAGGGGGACAAAAAACCCTTATCTGTTCTTACTGTAGCTGTTTCTAGCACTTCTACAACTGCTATTTGTACAGAGACCTCAGATGTTGTACCTGGAATCTCCTAGCCACTCTCCCAGGTTGTGGGTCACAGCCTATAATGCTCCTGTTAAAGCTGGGTTCACTTTGGACTTCACCTTTCACATTTGTTCCAGTTGTTCCTTCAGCCCATCATACTTCTTGATGTCAGCCACTTCCTTTATCTGCCAATGATACATCCTATAGAAGAGCTTGGTCTTCCATGATATTTTCTCTTCCACCTCATCACCCTGTCTTATGTTGCCTGAGGCACTCTCTTAGCAGTTAATTCTGTGGGGCCATCTTCCAGAGGTAGTCAAGGATGCTCCGTGTTTCATGCTAGATAATGGCTCTGACACTGACTAATCCTTGCCTTCCTTCAATTCATTGCTTGGGGTGCTGGACATTTTGTGGAAACCTCTGTGAAGGGTTTTTGTGTCTTAACATCAGTGTCATCTATTTCTACCTGTGACCAGCTTACTATTCCATCTGGGTACTGTATCTAATGCCTGGCATACAAATTGATCACTTGAATCTTATTCTGCCTAGCAGCTTTTAGTTTTGTAAATTATTGAATCAAGATAAATCATGTCAAAACCTTTTCCATCTTTATTCTGAAACTAAAACCTACATAAAGTTAAAAACACTAAGAATAATTCAGGGTAATAAAAGAAATGTTTAATAACCTTTTTGCATAAGTGCACACACCCCGAAATGAATACTTAGATTTTATCACACCATTGAATCTTTGTGGCTAAGTGTCAATCAGCTGGCACAACTTGACCTATAATTAATATTAAACTTGAAAATATTTTTTTACAAAATCATTCCTAGACTGACAAATTGACTGGGTATCTCCTGTGCACAGCCTTCTTCATTTCACCACACAGATTTTCAATTGGATTTAGATCTGCACTCCAGCTTGGCCATTCCAAAAATCTGATCTTTTTTTTGTGAAGCCATTCCTCTGTTAATGTGGAATTTTGTGTCTGTAAGTGTATTTTGTGTCATTGTCATGCTGAAAGGTAAAAGTCCTTCATCTTAAGTGTTTTACTAGAAGCTTTAAAGTTTTGAGCCAAAATTGACTAGCATTTGAAATTGTTCATTATCCCTTTACCCTCATTAATGCCCCAGTTCCAGCTAAAGAAAAGTAGCCCCAACGCATAATGCCGCTGCCACCATGCTTCACTGTGGGGATTGTGTGCTTTTTGTGTTTGTTTGATTGTTTTTTTTTGCATCACACATATATTTTGGTTATTATGTCTCATCAGATAATAATATATTATTCCACATGTTTTTGGGAGACTGGGTTTTTTTGTTTGTTTGCTTGTTTGCTTTCAAACTTTAGCTGGGTTCGGATGTTTGGGGTTTGTTTGTTTTTTTTTAAGATAGCTTCCATCCATTAACTTAGTTATTAGTATGCCTGAGAGGAGCTTCCATTTTGTGGAGAATTAGGTTATCTGTCAATATTTTAAATGTGTTGTACCCTTTTGGATTCATCATGATTAGGGTTTTCCTGACCATGTTCACCATTCTGGGCAAGTGCCTGTTGCTACTCACTCATTTGTGATGGCAAGTTACAATGGAGTGCCATTGCTTTCTTCTGCCAGTAGATGTGGCTCATGTCAGATCTCGTGAGTTTCCAGTTCTTCATGCCTAACACTCATTGTTTGCCTTTGTGATGATGTCTGGTTCTTATTCTGGGAGTCCTCTCTTACTGTACGTACAGCCACTTGGCTTTGGAGTTAAAATGCCTCTTTCTCACATATGTCCTTCCAGTATTGTCGTTCCTCTGGGTGGGCCTTTCTTTGTGCTGTTATTCCCTTTTAGCTGGGAGTGCACACTAGAAGGATCTTTAGAGAAGGGGCCATTTATTCTCTTGGACTCTGCTTCTCTGGTGTACAGTACCTCTTCAGGATAGCTAACAGAACTGTAGGTCTTTGCTTGTCTCTAGATCCTTACCTATGGACATCTTGTTGTACTTCTTTTCCATCCAGGACTTGTCCTTTATGACACCCCTCTGTATCTCAGATGTCAGCTGACTAACCTCCCTCCGGAATTTCTTGAGCTTAGCTTCCACAGATGTCTTCTCCATGGATGGCACTTTCTTCTTGTTGCATTATTGATCATATACAGTACTGAAGTATTTCCAGGTCTTCTGTAGCAGTAGCATATATACAGTGGTGTAAAAAAGTGTTTGCTTCCTTCCTGATTTCTTAGTTTCTTTGCATGTTTGTCACACTTTAATGTTCCAGATCATCAAACTAATTTAAATATTAGTCAAAGATAACACAAGTAAACACAACATGCAGTTTTTAAAAAAAGGTTTTTATTATTAAGGGAAAACAAAATCCAAAAAGTGTTTGCCCCTAAACCTAATAACTGGTTGGGCCACCCTTAGCAGCAAGAACTGCAATCAAGCATTTGCGATAATTTGCAATGAGCCTGATACAGCGCTGTGAAGGAATTTTGGTCCACTCATGTTTGCAGAATTGTTGTAATTCAGCCACATTGGAGAGTTTTTGCCTTTTTAAGGTCATGCCACAGCATCACAATAGGTCTCAGGTCAGGACTTTGACTAGACCACTCCAAAGTCTTCATTTTGTTTTTCTTCAGCCATTCAGAGGTGGAATTGCTGGTGTGTTTTGGATCATTGTCCTGCTGCAGAACCCAAGTTTGCTTCATTTCCATTTATCACAGCATGTCTTGTACTGAAGCAACAAAACAGCCCCAGACCATCACACTACCACCACCACATTTTTGTGCTGGTATGATGTTCTTTTTCTGAAATTCAGTTTTACTTTTACACCAGATGTAATGGGGCACACACCTTCCAAAAAGTTAAACATTTGTTTCATCAGCCTACAGAGTATTTTCCTAAAATTCTTGGGGATCATCAAGATGTTTTCTGGCAAATCTGAAATGAGCCTTTATGTTCTTTTTGCAGTGGTTTTTGTCTTGGAACCAGTCTCTGTCTTATGGTGTAGTCATGAACACCGACCTTAACTGAGGCAAGTAAGGCCTGCAGTTCTTTGGATGTTGTTGTAGGGTCTTTTGTGACATCTCAGATGAGTCGTCGCTGCGCTCTTGGGGTAATTTTGGTCGGTCGTCCACTCCTGGGAAGGTTCACCACTGTTCCATGTTTTTGCCATTTGTGGATAATGGCTCTCACTGTGGTTTGCTGGAGTCTCAAAACTTTAGAAATGGCTTTATAACCTTTTTCCAGACTAATAGATCTCAATTACTTACTTTCTCATTTGTTCCTGAATTTCTTTGGATCTCAGCATGATGTATAGCTTTTGAGGATCTTTTGGTCTACTTCACGTTGTCAGTCAGGTCTTATTTACAGTACGTGATTTCTTGATTGTGAACTCAGGTGTGGCAGTAATCAGTCCTGGGTTTGGCTAAAGAAATTGAGCTCAGGTGTGATAAACCACAGTAAAGTTTTAAGGGAGGGGGCTAACACTTTTTCACACTGGGCCATGCGGGTTTTGATTTTATTGTCTCTTAATAATAAAAACATTCATTTAAAAACTGCATGTCTGTTTATTTGTGTTATCTTTGACTAATATTTGACCAGGAATTGATCCCCAGATGCAAAAGCCACAGCACCATCCAGCAGCACACACACACACACACACACACACACACACACACACACACACACACACACACACACACACACACACACACACACACACACACACACAATGTTCCAAATCATGATTACCTCCTGAAGAATGACAGTAAACATGAAAAGTAAATGTTTTACACTTTACTATGCAAACTTTTATTCTTTATAAACTGATTTCTCATATCTTATATTGTTTGGCTGATAACAAGTCACAAACATTATTGGATTTCATAATAGGTTTAATTTTTGTAATTGACTACAACAATACATTTAAACGTGTTGGCTTGTCTGTGTGGGGGTTTACGTGTTCTCCCTATGTCTGCATTTAATGTATATATGTATGTAACACATATGTGAAAGAAAACAGGATACATAATAGGTGAATTCTAATTGCAGTTGTGTTAAACAGTCCAGTTGATCCTGATAACAGGCCTAATAGAGAGGGAGTTGATCAGCAGTGTATTCTGTTGTCCATGCCAACATGAACCTTAACCCTTCCTGTTCTTAGTGGAATTAGTGTTTGACCTCATTGGAAAAATACTGACTCAGATCTAGAGACTTAATCTTGCTAGGGCATTGCAAGTGGGAAAAATGCTTATGTTTATCTTCTTGATTCTTTATTCCTCCAGCATAAAACCTTAACAAAAATATCCTGTACAATAAATTTTACATGGGCTTCAGTTTGACTTGTCAGCTAGTTTTCTTGTCTAATACAATCAGCATGAGGTTGTGAGTAAACTGGCCAAAAGAACACAAATTAATAATGCAACAGGAGTTTCCATAGCAAGGATTACATAAATATTGGCTGTTAAGACAAAACTTTAAATTAACATTTCAAGACAGGCCTCCAGGCAGCAAAACAACAAATCATGGGTCTCTATCACTGAAACAGATGTTGGAAATGGAGACAGAATTGTTTTTCATGTTCATTATTGTGATGCACAGCCCTCTGAACTCGATACATATTGGCTAATTCTATTGTGAGAAGCAACCATGAACAGAATAAATGACACAGGTGAGGGCTGAGTGACAAAAAAGTTTTACAACTACAGTACAGTAAATGTCAGAACAATAACAAAGATTTGCTGTGCCCAACAGCAGTATCGGACCATACATTCACAGTTAAAGCATTTGGCGGATGCTCTTATCCAGAGTAACTCGAAGTGAAGTGTCTCTGTTTATCAAGAACACGTTGACAGGGATGTAATGTAAATGTACAAATACATAGCTCAGGTGCTAGGATTACTATTAAACCAAAGCCATGTAAGAAATTAATTAATGCATTAGTTAATACACAGTAGTTAATGATAATTAGCTAATACAACAAAGAAAACACAAAAATACAAGTTCAAGACAACCAGGGAAGCTCTTTGCACAACTTGATTTCTACACCTTTAATTACATCACACATAACATCGTTAGTTCTATTGTTCATGAATAAAACATTTAGTTGATAAAGTGTGTGTGTGTGTGTGTGTGTGTGTGTGTGTGTGTGTGTGTGTGTGTGCGTGTGACTGCTCCTACATCTGCACCATACTTTTTGTTATTTTTGCTCTTAAAATAAAATGCTCTTGCATTCATGTATTTTTTTTCTCTTTTTTCTTTATAGCACCAAAAGTACTTTCTGTGGTGACATCATTTAATGTGTTGCTCATGTGTTTTTTGTAGGTTTTACATCAGACTTACATCTCTCACTCTCATTTACCTCCCACTGTAGTGACTGAATAAGTCATAGTGGTTTATGAGTAATGTGCTTCATAATATGGTGAAATTATTGAAAGATGAAGTGGGATTTCAGTGGTTAACATTCTGTTAAGTCAATTGATATATCTTTGTAACACAATCAAAAAAAAAAGATTGATTCACAGTATCTGGTATGTAAGAATACCCAACCCAGTCTCACAGAATACCAGTATAATAATTGGATTTTTGTCAGGCAGAATTTAAACACATAGGCAGTGATAACTTGGTTAACTTGGATATTTTACCATTCTTACTATCAACTGTCACTATTAGCACAGCAGTCCTGTATTAATGTGAGGCTGTGCACTGTTGTGTTTAAACTTAATGTTTTGAATACCAGGCTGTGTGTAAATGCCAGCCATGCATAAATTTCCTTTGTGAATTAGAATTTTAGCATGACCCTGACCAGAAAAAAGCAGTTACTGAAGATGAATGAATTTGAATTTTTCAATATGTAGGAGGTTATCAGGGTTTTTGGCTGATGCTAGACTATCATACAGAGTCCAAAGGACAGCAGCAATATAGTGCTTAAATGAGTTCCCTGGGGTTTTGTTAAATACCCTGACCCCAGGGTGAACACTCATCCCTGTAACAGAGGAATAATCTGATGCCACTGAGGGAGAGTCGAGGCTGAAACAGGAAGGTACAGTAATTACTGTGCTAAAACACAGAATAAGTGAATAACTAGGTAACAGTTAATAGGGTAATAGTAGCTGTGCAGACTGATGGATAAGTGCTTGCCACTGAAACTTATACATACAAGGGTTTTAACAGAATTAGCTGCCTTATTAAATATTCATCTTGTTCATGAGTTGCTATTTTCTGGACACACTTCACATTTTTTCATTTAGCATAATGGAAATATGATTTTCCACTAGTCAATTAGGCAGAGTGTAGTAGTCCAATCACTTTTACAGTGGAAGCTCAGTGGTTAAGTTGTTGGACTACTGCTTGTAAAGCTGAGAGTTTGAACCACAAAGCCACCAATGCTGGCACCTTCAGCAAGGCCCATTACCCTTATTTGTATACACTGTAATGTTAGATAAATGTCTGAAAGTCGCTCTGTATAAGAGTGTCTGCCAAATACTTGAAATGTAAATGTATCCAGTAGGGGGCATTCATCTCATCCCAGAAAGCTAGTGATTCAGATGATTAGAATGTTAAGGTGTTGATTATCCAGTGTCTTGCTCAATGTATTTTGTCCCACATACCTGAGAAATGAGCTATGGGCTTTGATGAGATAAATCAGCTTCATTTGCCATCTTTTCTTTACAATCAGTTGATAAATCAATTGATGGCCCTACAATTATATGATATGATAACATTTCATAACAATTCATAGGACTAATGTCATTCTGTGAGACATATCCAAAAAAACAACAGACGTTAAGCAAAATTATCCCACCTCTGTGTGAATTAAAACAGTTTTAACTGAGAAGTGGCTTCAAGTAGTGCCATGGCTTGAATTAAACGATACAACAGATGACTCTGTGTAATGTTTTTGATATGATGACAAAACTGCATTATAGAAAAAACTAGGAGTGAAACTGAATGGGGTGTATCATTCACGTGAAGAGAGGATGAGAAAAATTAAAAACATTACATTATATGAGTATGGATATGAGGGAAAAGTTTAAATCAGCTGAATTTTTGGGCCTGCTTTTTGACAGATAAGAGAAGATTGTGTACACCAATAGAGAGTTCCTTGGATAAAATGAACTGGGTGCTAAACGAACAGTGTGGCTGGTCAAGCTGTAGCATTACTCTACCATTAGGTTTGGATGAATGGAGGGCAAAGTTACCTAATGTTTGTACAAATGGGGTAATGTTTATGTCAGTATGTACATACAATGTAATTCTAACAAATCTACTACTACTGCGATTGGTGATTTTTTTTTTTTTGCATATTCTGTGCACTTGACAGTTGTCAAGCTGCTGCAATTGTACAAAAGAGTGGAGCAAAAAACATTGAAACGTGTGAAAACACCTTGAAGCATATCTGCACAGCTCATTTTCAGTGTTTTCTGTGTTTTATAGCCAACATACTTGACATTAGAAACATTTTACAGCTGACCTACCAAATGTTTCAGCAGGAAATGCTGACCATAGGAGAATATAAAGATGAACTCATGCTAGCTATTGGACAGGTCATGCATTTTGATGGTGATAGCCAGCACAGCAAATATACTGTTTCCAAGGCTGATGAGAAACAAAACTGATTATCTGTGCAGTTTAATTTTAGAGATTGAAAACAGATATGGATCTTAAATGTAATGTATATATTTTTTAGTTTTTGATCCTTGAGAATCCTTTGAGAACTTCAATACCTCTACAGTTTTGACAATACAATGAACCATTCTCCACAAATATGAGGCCATCTTGGCTTTTGACCAAGACTCATATATGCAAGAATGAATAGCAAGGAGGAAAATGCTTGCCGGCATCTTTGTGTATGATATTACAGTATGTAAGTCAATGTAGTTAATTCAAGCAATCCAGATTGTTGCCCCAATATCTGCAAAGTACATAAATTGTCTCTTACTCTCACTTTGAACATTAGAGAATGAGGCAGACAAGACATTGACACTTAGTCATACCTATGGGTGAGGACCACTGTGGTGGTGTGTACCATAGATCATAGACCACCTCCTGAGAACCACTAAAAAAGTGCATTGCTGCTTATAGTTGAAAAAGGGAATTGTTATTTTACTATTATAAGCTGTGGAATCTTCCATGTTTTCCTCTATCCAAGGTCATTTGTCAAATACTGTAAATGAAATATTCCAAGTAATATTAACATTCATGTAAACATTGCCAATGAGGGCACAACATTTCAAAGTAAATGAGTATGTGTTTTTAACTGGCATGAGTAGGCCACATGACTTTGCAGTGATTAAAATTGTGGGGGATTTAAGAAGGCTTGTACTTCACCAGAAGCCTAGTCGGTTTAGTTTTTATATAGGACATTAACCTATATTATAAAGTGGTTCAATTGAAAGGATAAAGGTAACTAACCATAGAGGTATGTCTGAATATTATTGTATATACATCTCTAACCATCTAATGTCAATGTAATTCACTAAAATGGAAATGCAGTACAAAAACCACAAAAAGAATAATTGTTGCATAGAACACTTTGGTTTATTACTTCTTTGGTTTATTACATCTAAAACAAGATTAATGTAGACTTTTGAATATAATTCTTAAGTTCTTTGTGTGTTAAATTCGTGTTAAAATACAGTTTTGGTATGTTTCGGCAATTATTAGTCAGTTTATAAAAATAAAAATTCAAAGTACAATTTTTAAGCAAAAAGGTATAATTCAAGTTAGATACATATAAAATATTTTATTATATAATAATTTTATTATATAAAAAAAACTAATATAAAAAATGTGTTCTTATACTGAAGAATGTATATTTGATAAACAATATTTAATTAGTTCATTTAAAATCTTTCTGCCAAATTGTCATCCAGAGTTGAGTCAACTGTGCATTTTTTGGTGATGATGTTATATTTGATTACATAGATGTATTTGATTAGATCTTTTTAGAACTCAATGCATTTACTCATTTGTTCATTTATAATAATAACACTTAGCAGTAGTAGCAGCACTAGATGTAGCAGTAGTAGTTGAAAGAAGTGCTAAGCAGCTGTGTAATAGTAGTAGAAGTAGTAATTTAAAGTATTGTTTTCTTGTTGTAGTTCACATATGTTATGAAAATTCTTTCTAATGTTTGGATTGATAACTGCCAGCAACCAAAATACATTTTGCATAAATAATATAGTTCTTCATCTTTTGCATTAACTAAATATAATAGATTCACGAAACTACTAAATGGTTAATGTTAAAATAAATGTGTCAAATCAGATTGATATTATTTAGGGATATAACTGTTAACTTAGTTTATATCAAAAATAGAGAACAGCTCTAAGGTTTTTGTTCCGGTTTAAAGGGGCTTCTAATAGTTGAAGGATGGATTTTAGCTTTTATTTTTAGTTGAACTTTTCTTTTTTACTTTTTATGTATTTTTTACTTTTAGGTCTCTGTTGGACTAACCACTGGTGTACTTCTTATCCCTGGACTATGCCCAATTTTATTGAAATAATGTAATTTTGATTACAAAAATGATACTTAAAATACATGTTTATGTTCTGTTTAGTAATTTTCATTTATTCCATTTATTGCATGTCATATTTTCTGTTTTGTGTTGGAGCTTCACGTCAACTGTTTTTTTTTTTGTTTTGTTGTTTTGTTTTTTTGATAGTTTGTTCTCAGTATCTCAGTACTGATTTCCAATTACATTTTTTTGTCGACTTAATTCTAGAAAGTTTGAAATGTAAAATGTAAAGATTACATAAACATATTTGTATGTTTGAAAGGTTCATTCTCAACTAGATTGGCTCAAAACTAGTGGTATATTCTAGTGCATGTTTTCTCAACTAAATATTTATTTTAGTGGTGATGATAAATTGTCAATCAGTATAGCTAATTATTTACAGAAACAAGCTAGTAATGTCTTTTTTTTCATAATGTGTTTGATAAACACTAGTCACTTATTGTCAACAATTAAACCAAGATTTCCTTTCCAGAATGTAATGGTAATAAGAGTGGTATTATATTTAACCATAATAACCTGAAAATACATTCTCGGGATCTCTCCAAACCACAGTCCTGAAAATTGTTTTTGCTTAGTCATGTCCTGCATTTACCATATTTTTACTTATAAACAGAACCTATAAATATACTGTATATTTCTTGGTATCATCTCATTCTTGGTCTTGCTAGTGTTAACAGAAATCATAACAGTGAGCCATGTGCTGTAATCCCTGACCAGCATTTTTGGAAATTGTAAATAAAAACTGCACTGGTACAGCTAACTCCCAGAGTAATGCATAATAAATCAGAAATGCAGTGTGTTTGGCAAAAGTTAGCCCAACTACAGTATGTTTCAGTATGACAGTGCAAAAAAGCATGGTCAATGAAGATATAGTTTGGCAATGCTGGAGTAAAATAATGTTGCCTGCACAGGTCCCTGACCTCAACCCCACTGAACATTAAACTGGAATGATGACTGAGCCCCAGGCCTTCTTACTCAACATCAATACCTGACCTCACTAAGGCTCTTGTGGCTGAATGAGCACAAATCCCCTCAGCCACACTCCAAAATCTAGTAGAAAGCCTTGTGGAGGTTGTTATAACTGCAGGGGGAACTAAATCAGGAATGGGATATTCAAGAAGCACATGTGTAATGAACAGCTGTCCATACTTTTATTCTTATAAGGCAAAGGACAAGTAGTCACAGAGATCCGAATGGATTCAAAAAAGTGTCAAAAACATTCACATATAAGTCACTAAGGGATGAGAGAAGACAGGTAACCTGTAGTTTGGAGATAGCTTCAAGGTGTCCATGAGTTCCTCCTCATATGAAAAATAGAGGTGGAAATTGTATATAAAAAATTTTTAAAAATATTTATTACATACACTACAGAGCTTTATTACGTTACGGAATCTTTTTGGCATGTTATGGAAGGAGTGGTGAAATGAAACTTGGTAATAGTGATCTAAGGAAGTATTTGTTAATGAAATATTTTCATTGCTCTCTAGAAACAGAAAACTGTTTGATCCTCGGTGTGGTGTGGATCAACCAAAAACCCAAAGTCAATGCCAGCTGTCAAAGATCCTGTGTCACATACACCACCAGATGGAGGCTGGGGTTGGGCGGTGGTGGCTGGTGCCTTCATCTCTATCGGTTTCGCTTTCGCCTTTCCAAAGTGCGTCACTGTATTCTTCAGAGATATTGAATTGATCTTTAATGCCAGCACAAGCCAAGTCTCATGGATCTCATCCATCAATGCATCCTTCATATATGCAGGAGGTGAAACATGAATTCTCTTTCAGTCCCTGATATTTCTCAAGTCAATTCTCCACTACACAACATTTACACCATTTAGCAGGCACCCTTATCCAGAGCGACTGTTGTTTTTTATGAACTTTATTTTGTTTCATTTTTAATACAACTGAGCCTAAACTAAACTACTGAGCTTAAGGGCCTTGCTCAGGGGCCCAGCAATGGCAGCATGGTGGACCTGGGATTCCAGCTTGCAACCTTATGATTGGCATAACCATAACCAACATATTACCACTGCACATCAACATATCTACACCATCATTTAATATTAAACTAAGCATGACAATGCAATGATACACTTTCACAGAGTAAGCCTATAAAAAAAGACATCACATTTGTCCATAGCAGTGCCCATACCCTATTCTGGTTATATAATATTCTGATTCTGGTTATATAATATTCTGGTTTGTATTGAGAATAAGAGAAAAATACTTTAATTCATAGTGAAAGTACAGAGGATTTTGAGTGCAAACCTTATCAGACAATGTTTAAAAAACACACAAAAGCAGTCATGCAGTGTCTTTCTACACTATACATGAGGGCACTAGAAAACACATCAACATCATTAATTTACATTATTTAATTTTATTTTATCCTATTTAGAATGCAACCAAAGTTAATAGGTTTAAAACAGTGAGAAACTTTGGCAAGCAATGCACTAGCCTACTACTGAATAGTACAGAAGAGTACAGATCTGCAGCAGTTTTATCTCTTTCTAATCCAGATTGTGAAAGAAGCATTGCCTCTAGCTACCTCACAGTTCCATTTATTTTCCTTTTGGCTTCTCTCTTTTCGATGGATCGTTGTATTAACTACAGAAGGAACAATAAATATCTAATATGTTGAAAAATGAAAGACCATATGATGGACATAAAGAAATACTCCAAACACTACCAGGATTTGAATCAGTTCTAGCTATAAAAGCTTTAAAGCTTGGTAACTACAATGCCATATGCAGTTCATATCCATTCTACCAATCAATCAAACAATAATGAATCTGTTGTATATTTTTTGATCCCAGCTCAGTGATAATGTTCAATAAGTCAAAAGCGAAGCATTACAAACATTTTATCTGAAAAGACTGCATCTGGATTACAACCTGTAGCTTCCGGATGCCTGGATACTGAGGTGTCCTCAGATTTGCAGCTCTAGTCAATTGCTTTTAGACTTTATATCAGCCTGCTCAGAGTGAGTAGTTCATGTTTTTATTAAGTCATCAAAACAAGGACAAAATGGCCTCCTCCTGAAGATTTAATGGGCCAAATAGTTAAATTAAATTAAATTTTATTTTTCATAGAATTTTTAACCATAGATGAGCTAGAGGAAACAGTGACAAAAAACCCTGAGATGATATGGAAGAAAATTGTGCCTCAAAAGGGAAGCCATTCTATTCTGTGAGATATCAAAACAGTTTTCCCTTTAATGAATGCCTTTCCTTATCTTATTGTATACCTATCAAATTGTTTAATCACTACACTTCCCTATCTTATTATCCACAGGTCCAATTAGCAGTATCCTGGTGAATAAGTATGGCAGTCGACCAGTAATGATACTAGGTGGTTTTCTCTCGGGAGCTGGACTCATTGCTGCATCTTTCTGCAACACAGTGGAGGCTTTGTATCTCTTTATAGGTGTGATAGGAGGTGAGTTAAAAGAAACATATTTCACCCAATACGTTAAAAATGAAACGGTATCTTATTAGCTATCATATTATAAAGGGGCAACATTTTCATCTGGTTATCATGTCTTAACAGGTCTGGGACTGGCGTTCAATCTCAATCCAGCCCTTATAATGATTAGCAAATATTTTTACAAAAGAAGGCCATTTGCTAATGGTATTGCCATGGCTGGCACCCCAGTAATTATGTCAAGTTTAGCTCCTCTGAACAATTGGTGTTATGACCAGTTTGGTTGGAGGGGTAGCTTCCTAATCCTGGGTGGGCTTCTCCTTAACTGTTGTGTAGCTGGATCTCTCATGAGGCCTATTGGGCCAAAATCCAGACCTGCTGTGAAGGAGCTTAGTGCTAATGGAGAGAAGAAGACAACAATGCAGATTATCCACAGTTTCATTGATCTGTCTCTCTTCAAACATCGTGGATTTCTCCTCTACCTCATAGGCAATATTGTGCTGTTTGGTGGTATTTTTACTCCTCTGGTATTCCTCAGTAATTATGCCAAGACAAAGAATATTTCAAATGATAAGGCTGCATCACTGCTTTCAGTACTTGCCTTTGTGGACATGGTGGTGCGACCATCCATGGGAACAGTTGCCAACACCAAATGGGTGCGACCCAGGATACAGTATTTTTTTGCAGCCTCCATCCTGTTTAATGGTGTATGCCACTTGCTTGCCCCCTTTGCAATGGATTATTTAGGATTTGTGATCTATTCAGCTTTCTTTGGGTTTGGGTTTGGGTGGCTGAGTTCTGTGCTGTTTGAGACCCTGATGGACTTGGTGGGAGCCCAGCGTTTCTCCAGTGCTGTGGGCATAGTCACCATCTTGGAGAGTGTACCAGTGTTACTTGCCCCACCCATGCTAGGTAAGTATGAAATTTAGATTTGTTTTATGTTATTGTGCAACAGTACAGTGTAATGGTAAACATCAAAGACAAGCATCTGTAGATTATTTTATAATTAATATAACATGCTTTACATTTTTACCTTTCTAATTATATCATTATACTGAATAAAGCAGAGTAATGTAAATATCTAATATATATTCACTGACAGGAAAATTTAATGACATCTACCATGACTACAAGTACACTTACATATGCTGTGGAATTATCCTGTTGGCTTCAAGCATGTTCCTCTTCATTGGCATGGGCATTAACTATAGGCTGTTGGATAAGGAAGCAAAGGAGGAAGCTAGAAAATCACCCATCGAAGGAAAAGAGGAAGAATCCACCATAGACACTGCAAACTAAGGAAGCACCTAATGATACTGAAAAAGGAGATTCTGTATGTCTAAAATAAGCAAAATTAATTTAATGAAAGTGTATGCAATTTGTAATCAACTGTGTGCAACAAATGGAAGGTGTCTAAATGTGTCTAATGTCTAAATATAAGGTGGATTTAAAATAAACTGATTAAATGAGGCCATCCTTAAAAATATTTTGGTTTGCAGTAACAGTAAGGTCTAGGCAGGTCTATATTTTTTTTTTCAAGTTTCAATGTAAAAAAAAAAAAGTACAATTTTGGTGATGTTGATTACGTAGGTATGACTTTAAACAAATTAGCATATCGTGACGTCACTGACTGGGTCTTCAACGCGTGCCTTCGGGCGCATCATTGCAAACCTTATTTTGATGCTGCAGATTTTCCAGAACTTTGTGCCAAGTTAAAGCGGTGTCAAGCTGTTTTAATGATTTTTTTTAGATATATTATGGTGCCTGAACCCGTTAATATTATTGTATTGCTTTTGTATTAGTTGTTTGTGAGTAAAAAAAAAAGGTCGGTCTTACCGCAAATTTACAACCGGCAAGTCGGTCAGACTTAAAGCCAAAAAAAAAAAAAAAAAAAAAAAAAAAAAGTCGACCAGTATTAAATTGACAGGGTCGGTCGATTTACGGCAAACAAGACTCTTTTTAAGGATGGCCTGGTTGATTATTAATTTTAAATCATAAATGTGGCAAGACAAATCAGGGAGATTATCACATTGAAAACAAAAAAGAGAGAAAAACACAAAAGCTCTCTCTAATTACTGTTTCAAACATGAAGAAATTCCTTTGAAAAAGAAACGTTCTGTGGCGCAAAACAATTGATTTTTCCACAAAAGCATGAAAATGACTGGTTAATATCCCACTATAATGTTCTTAGTATTTACTTCATTTTTACCTATTTGATAATTTAGATAATTCAGGAGATCCATGTATTCAGATTTGTCAGTGGTACATGGATTAAATTGTGACCTATAAATTGTGTATACTGAATCCGTTTGGATTATTTACAGTATTGGGATGTTTATTTTTTTAGTTTCATTAAAGACTTTATCATTCATTATTTGGAATGTTATACTATGATGACTGATTAAACAACAAAAAAGATTGCATTTGAGTAAAAATTATTGTATCCATCATGATCTCTAAATGTAAAATAGGAAAATGTATCTCTATTTTAAAATGTATTGTTCCAAATGAGACGTAGTATCCCGCAAGAAGAGACAAACAAATAGAAAGGTACCACAGATAAATAAGGCTTTAAAATCTTTTCCTTCTTCATCTGCAAGGTACAGTATGGAGATGTTTAAACTCATCTACTGTATTCAGAAGCATTTTCAGCTGCTATTCCACTTACCCGTGCACTTTATGCCATGCATTAGAGGACAGAATATTCTCTCAAACATAAAATTGATTGGCATATCTACGAGCAATCATATTAAACATCTTAAAATTAAATTCAAACCTCAGCATAAAGCACAGTAAAAGAATGTATTGCTAGCATCACAGAATAGCAACCACACACTAGCTGGGCATGAGGAAAAATGTCCAAAGACAAATCTACTTCAGTGAAAATAACAGCTTTTCTCCCATTATATTGTTCTTAATGATCTGCTACTGTTGGAGAATGAGGGCTATTGATATTGAAAAATTAAGAGTTTGTTACTAACAGCTGTACAGAAGTTATTTTCTGAAGTAGAATCTACTCTTTTTCATTGCAGCCCTACTTAAGCCAAGCTTACTAATCTAGATCAGCAATGCATTTAACTTAAAGCAAGAAAGCAAGAAATATACTATGTTCCTAGATGTCCACAGAAATGTGTTTAAAAGCATAAGCACGTGTGTGAACTTTTTTATGCACACTACCTATAAAAGGGAAACATAAAAGGGTAAATAAAATATGCCTGATAATTTGTTTAATAATAAATACATTATTAATTTGGTATCAGACAAAAATCTACTCATACTCAAGATGTACTCATCTGAAAAAAATTTATATCAAGTCATCCCAGATGTTTTCTGACTGTCCAAAGTGCTATAGACACAATTTACTTACCCCTAAAATATAACCTTTAATTGAAGTTCATTTATTCTTAATTAAGTAACAATATACACTCACTGGTCATTATAGAAACAGCTGTACACCTGCACAGTCATGTAAATATCAAATCAGCCAATCATGTGGCAGCATAAAAAGCATAAAATCATGCAGATACAGATCCAGAGGTTTGCATCAAATATGTGAATGGGGGAAAATGTTAACTTAATGTTAATCATTCACTGGTTTCACATGGAATTTGACAATAAATAAATGGTTTACCTATTCAGCAAGAATAAACTCAGTCAGTCCTGAATCCTTTTAATTTTTCTTTCCTAGTATAACTTTTTACAATTACAGCATTTGGCAGATGCCTTTATCCAGAGCAACATACAAAAGTGCTTTTAAGTCTTTATTGATGAATACATGAAAACTGGTGTTTTTCTAGGTTACAGACTTAGGACACCATCAATCTAAACTGTTCAGTTTTTATTTTATTTTTTTTTAGCGTTTAAAACACGCTAATTGAGAGAGGTGGGTCTTTACCTGTGGTTTGACGCCAGTGACTCAGCTGTTCGGACATCTAGGGGAAGTTAATTCCACCACCTTTTTTGCCAGAACAGAAAAGAGTCTTGCTGTATACCTACTCTTATTCCACAATCCTGACATGGGGATGAATCACTTGGGTTGATAAGCAGTTCAGTTTTGCTGAGATTGTTTCAGCTGATGAGCTGTCATTCACAATGATATGTTCGTCAGGCATGCTGAGATACAAGCAGAAGCCATGGTATCTGAGGGCAAAAGGGAAAATAAGAGTTGAGATTCATCAGCATAGCAGTGGTAAGAGAACCCATGTGAGGAAATAACTTCACCAAGAGCGTGAGTATACAGAGAGAAAAGAAGAGGACCACGTACTGAGCCCTGTGGGGCACCAGTGGAGAGTCTGCATATAGCAGATGTCACTCCCCTCCATGTTACTGTACATAATATGAGCGACCTTCCAGGTAGGAAGCGAACCATTCCCATGCTGATCCGCCAATTCCAAGACTCCTGAGAGTGGACAAGAGAGTCTTGTGGTTGACTGTATCAAACACCAGTGAAAGGTCGAGGACGATGGGGACAGATGCCAGCATGGCTGATCTAGCAGCATGTAGTTTTTCAGAGACAACCAAAAGGGCAGTCTCTGTGGAATGTGCTGCTTTGAAACCAGACTGGTTGGGATCTTGGAAGTTGTTCTGTGAGAGCTATAGACAGACAGTTGATTATACACAAAGCGTTAAAGAATTTTTTAAAGAAAAGATAAAAGTAATACTGGTCTGTAGTCACTGATGTCTTATAGATCCCAAGTTTTTTTTAGGAATGGAATAACCCTTTCTCTCTTGAAGGTAGTTGGTCTCATGACCAGATATTAGGGATCCATTGATGATTGTTGTGATGAAGGGCAGAAAGTCTTGTGAGATGGTTTGGAGAATAGTGGACGGGAGTGGATCCAGTGGGCAGGTGGTAGGATTGGAAGACTGGATGAGTTGTAAGCTCTCTTCTGCTTCAACGGTTGAGAAAGCCATACACACAGCTGATTGACTGCTAGTTCTTGTCTGTTTCTATGAGTAATAGAACAGATCTGTTAATAAATACAAATAAAAATCGAAAATATGATCAGGAATATTTTTCCCTCTATAATATATTTTAGATAGCTAGTTATAGTTAGTAGGCTAATTCATGCCTGTTAGACTGTGAGTTTGCAGCAGAGTGGCTCAGAGATTTTGTTGTTTAACGTGGTAATCTGTCATTTAGTCACATTAAAATGCAAACATTTTCATTCTGCTAACGCTTATATTAAACTGAGGAAACTGCATGTGTGGATTTGATGCTTCCTGACATGAGATTAATTTACAAGGTAAAGAACAACACAGCACAATCCACATTACTAAATATTTTTCAACAAGCAGCTGACAATAGCATTTTTGTACCACAATCTTACATCCAGCAACTTAAATATACAGTAGGGTGTGTTAAGCCAAACAGCTATATGCACTAATGTATTGCATTAAAGAAACATCAATATGAGAACAGATAGATAGATAGATAGATAGATAGATAGATAGATAGATAGATAGATAGATAGATAGATAGATAGATAGATAGATAGAAACTTTATTGATCCCCAATGAAATTCAAGCATCCAATAGCAAACATACAGAGAAATAAAAATTCCAATATAAACACAGTAACATAGTAAAAAGAAAACACCCACACCTTCTTGCTCAAATCTGCAAATGAGGTAATTTTCTGTATTTCCGTTTTTAATAATAAAAAATAAAACATTGAAAATGTCTAGTAGCACTATATACATACATTTGTTACACACATACAGTATATACAAATATATATGTAAAACTAATATATAAATTATTTTGTAAATAAAATGTAAACCTGTAAAAAAATTGTAGCAGTAGCAGAAAAAAAGTTACAGTCTACAGTATTAGCAGCAAGTAGACAAGTAAGTACACATAAAAAGTAAATACAGATGAAAAAAACTATACTAAGTCACTTCTCAGCACAGTATGTTTCCACCCTGCCATACCTGATAGTTGTTGAACAGTCTAATGGCAAGGGGGCAAAAGAGATCCTTAGTCTTGTAGTGGAGCATGACAGAGACCGCAGTCTGCCACTGAACACACTCCTCTGCCTGGTGAAAATGCTGTGCAGAGGATAGTGGGTGTTGTCCAGGATTTTTTTTGCAGCTTTCTCCCCAGCACTAGAGCAGCACACAATACTACATGACACGACAAGAGTGCATGACAAGACACAAGACTGTTTGCATTTTAAATGCTCAATGGCTGGCTAGCTGGACTGTTTTAAAACCACAAGCAGAAATACAAACTAAACCCGTCATGTATATCTGCAGAAAAAAAAAAATCTGTACAACCGCAGCAGACTGTATTGAGGACTGGTGTACTCAGTCAGCAGAGAAGTATTTCTCTCTCTCTCTCCCTCTCTCTCTCTCTCTCTCTCTCTCTCTCTCTCTCTGTCTCTCTCTCTCTCTCTCACTCACTCACTCACTCTTCGTCTAGTTCTCTCTCTGTCTCTTCTCTTTTTTTTATCTTATCAACTCAATAGTGAACTCTTTTTTCTTTAAATATTTTGATATTTACCGTATTTTCTCACGTCCAGGTCATTAGCCAATTGCCTCCCATTACCTAGTGCTCCTACATTAAATGACAACTGGGGAGAAGGAAGTCTACTACACTTTCGGTTTTGTTCTTTTGTTGTCCCAAGCATAGATAGTACATAGATAAACAGTAGTCAAGGCTTAAAAGTCAGCAGCAATAAAAATGTGAATTATGCAACAATAAATAACAGAGAGCAAATAGGATTTGCAACTATATAACTTGAGATTGCATGTTAATTCTGTTGAAATACTTTGAGTAAAATTTGCATCATATATAACTGTATATATAATTGCAGCAGACTGATGTTATGTTTATCATCTTAAGGCCTCTTGTCCATGTCATTTTGGCTGAAATTGGCAATTTGATATTTTGCTAGTCCTCACAAATTGAAGCTGATTAAGTTTGCCAATGTTATAAGGGCTATGTGTCCAGTTAAGTGCACAAAGGAACACCAAAATTTCTCTCCCTCTATCTCTCTCACACACACACACACACACACACACACACACACACACACACACACACACACACACACAGACACACACACTTTTTATTCTATCCAGGCAGAATGCACAACTACCCTGTTTAATGAGATGTTATCAATTGAATATATACAGTATATGGAGTTACTAGTGACAAGAGACCAAATTTAATTAAAACAATTTACAATACTAAAAGTATTATTATTAGAGATGTTTATATTAATAATATAAATGTTATTGACAAAATAACAAGTAGATATAAGGTCAAACAAAATATCTTTTATTATATTATTATGAACAATTAAATTATTTGACAATACCATGCTGTCATGGCAGTTTGCAGATCACATGTAAGATATTAGTGCTGCATTGCTTAATGACCTGAGGAATGTACAAATGATTAGGAAAATATTCATGTATTTGAGGGTTGGGGGAAACAATAAGCAAAGTAGAGACGTGCTGAATATCACAGACATGGGAACAGGAACACGTCATTAACAGTGAATATAGAGCAAGCATAGTTCCATGTTAACGTTCAGAAGATCCCAGAAAAAAGTATTTCCTGTCACTTTAAAGCTTTATGTTGATAACAATGAAATGCTAAATGAGGAATCTCAGTAGTAAGTGTTTATTTTTTCAGGTGCTCTACACAGACATACAGTATCTTAGATCTCTTTGCATGGGGCTGCCTCTACAATGAAGCGGCCAAACAAACTAAGTAACTAATGGGGATGTGTCTCCTCCTCTCTCATTCTGCAAGAATCACCCAGCTTCCTTAGATGAAGGAAAGAGGGTCTGTTTAGGTGCGGTTCATACAGTTAAATACTACATTAATAATACAAAAGTAAACATTTGCAGTTTATTTCTAAGCCTTGAACACAATGAAATCAAAGAAGCACTCCTGCTTTGAAAGTCATGAGAGAATGTGAGGCAAGTTGTGTTTTTCATTAGAACACAATTGTGGGGTATTTATGTTTAATAAACCTTTACTTAAAGAGCAGTGTTGTATGCCAATTTGATAGAAGCATACAATGCAATTTGTTAGTAGTGAAATTCAATCGCTAGTTAGTAGACTAGTTTAGAATCAGCAGCTTTTTCCTTCAGCAGCATGTCTTTATTGATATTCTTTACACATGGGTGGCAAGCAGCAGGACTGTGTAGTGTCTGCCTCATAACATTTCCAGATCATGTTTGTTTTGTCTGGGCTGACCTGTATAAGCAAAATGTTCTTGCTCAGCATCTTTGTCCATCAGTGGCTCTCTCAGAAAAGCAAAAGATGAATGTTGTACTTTTTTATTGGATAGAGACTGTCAGCACATTCACAATGTAGGTTATTTGCCACTAGAGATGTTTTTTATTCATGATGCAAGCATTCAGTCTGCCTTCTAGATAGGTGAAAATGCCTCTGTCATGTAGATATCACCTTAAATCATAAATTTGTACTTAAGTTTTTATATATTGAGTAAAATCACTTTTAGTTATGATTCTTGCCACCAGATGCTATCTCTTGCTTTGAATCCTTTAGTATTTAGCTTACTTTACACCTGAGATTACCTATAGGTTAGTGAACACCTGGCCATTATACCTATAAATGGGCTTTCTCCAATATTTATAACTGATATATAATCATTTGCATATGTTACACTTAATATAATTCAAACTCATGCTTGTTTAATCTTAATTACAAAACTAAACTACCCAGCTAATCATTTTTTCCCTACAATGAATGCATATAGAGGGAGTTACATTATGTTTAGAGCAAAGCTGAGAAATCAGCACTTAGTGACGCATGCTATTATTATGAAAATCCTCTTTCAGAAAACTTTACCCAAAATAACTACTTTACAAAATTAAGACCCAAAATATGAGTTTTTTTAAAAACATCTTTTGACATTTTGACGTTTGTTTATTTTTACTTTGCTTAACGCTATATTACCCATAATGCCATAGGACTACCTGTTGACAGTAGTGTTTTTGGGTTTTATCTCTTGATACATCTGCATCTAAAGAGACTCTGCATCAAATACCTGCATTGCATTCTGAAACTTTGAGCCTAGTGTCTTCTGTCTCCACTATTTTCTATGCTGAAATTTTTATTTAAATGTTATTGAATGCTAATGGAACATGGTGAGTGATAAAATAAGCTCTTGCTCCTTTGATTTGAGGAGCCATCTGCACAACCTGAGCATTACTCAATGGGTTTAAGTCATTTAAAATTGCTTGCTGCTTTAGAGGTGTGCCTCTGTGACATAAACATGGTACATAACATCTAGCTTATCACAGGAATAATAAATAGTGCAAAACAAGCCACAAATATTTCAGTATACATTTATTTAATGTGTTTCAGTGTGGATGATTCCTTTACATTAACTTTTATCCTGTCCAGGTAACATAATATTGATTGGAGGCCTAATGCTGAACCCTATATTTTGCAAACTTATTGAATGAGTTAATATTAGGACTTTGAACGAGAACTGAGGGATAAGCATTTAGAGCAAAGGACAAAAAGGTGGAGAGAGGGGACACAAGTGGGCAGTCCAGTAAACTTTGTGCACCCAATAGGATTTTGTTTTCACCTCTGTGTTTTCACCTCAAGAGACAATAAGAGCAGCACTGATCTCATTCTGGCACTGTAAATGGAATCTGGGCCTGGCTTGTTACATCATTAAGACCTGTGGTGCTTGTGATACCTTTTAGTTCAGTTGTGTGTCAGTGCCTTCAGTGTACTGATTACCACTGAATACAAAAGCATTGGCGACTTGTATTGTGGACAACTAGTGTGCTTTGGAGTTGTTTTTCTTCTGAAGGTGTGTTGAGTGGTGTTCAAAAGGTAGGAGCTCTGTTTAATAAATATGTGACCTGTGAGAGTGAATTCTCTGAATAATATAGCTGGCATGTCATGTCTGAAAACATTTGTAAATCTTCATCATCTGTAAATCCATTCAGGCATGCTATATAAAATGTGCAGGTCTTGATTTGCTAATTTGCTAATAAACATAATAATAAATATGTTGTATAATGAAATCATATTGAAGAGATAGGAACTTTTAAAAAATATTATAATTAAGATCTTAGAAAGTCTTTGCAGGGAGCATGGATTAATTGGATGTGGTGTTATGAAGACTCATTGATTTTGTGTAACAGTTGAGCATGTTCCCTCCCAATTATTCTGCTCAAGACCAAATGGGGACAAGTAGTTTAAAATAGTTTGACTTTTTGTTTTACATGAAATTTATAATAGTTGGCCATACTAATAAATGAAGGTAATTGAATGTATCCTGTCAGATTTTTAATTAACATAGCCCTAATCTCTCCTCACAGACACCCAACTGTCATTTAGTGCAGATATCACCATGCCGCTTGCAGTTGGCGGTCCTGTGGGTTACACTCCTCCAGAGGGGGGATGGGGTTGGGCAGTTGTGGCTGGTGCCTTCATCTCTATTGGTTTCTCCTATGCCTTCCCAAAGTCCATCACTGTGTTCTTCAAGGAGATTGAAGTAATCTTTCAAGCCACCAGTAGCCAAGTCTCCTGGATCTCATCCATCATGCTAGCTGTCATGTATGGTGCAGGTGAGACTACATGGTGCATTAAAATATATTGAAGGTCTTACTATAGCCTTACTTATATAAAGCATTCATTCTGGGTTCTCTTTATCTTTTGATTCCCAGTCAGTTTAGGACACCATGCAATACACATATGTTGTTTCTACTGTACATTTTGTAACTTCTAAGCTGATTAAGCAATTCTGGAGTGAGAGAGAGTCTGCAGTGACAAAGCAGATCAAACAGAAAGATTTTAGGTACATGGAGTGTCTAAGAACCACTGCGGTTAAACCACTGCCTTAATGGCTAAGGTTTAGAAACAGGTTACATGTACAAATGATCACTGGTTACATGTTGAGTCAGAGGCAGCAGAACCAATTGCACCCTAAATCTAATAAATATTTGATCTCTGCCTCATTATAATTAATTGCATTAGTTATTTTCAATTACAATTATTCAGCAGTAGAGTTATACACATCATCAATAGAAGCATTAGTGAGGTTAGATACTGATCAAGGAGGCCTGGGGCACAGTTAATCTCAAAGGTGCTCAGTGAGTCAGGGCTCTGTGCAGAACACTTCAGTTCTTCCACTGGCAAACTATGTCTTCATGAAGCTTGCTTTGTGCATGGGGCATTATCATGCTGGAATAAGTTTAGACCCCAGCATGCGTCCAACGTTTTGGCAATAGTTTGGGAAAGACCCGCTTATCACTGTGATGGTAAGGTGTCCACAAACATTTGGCTATATAGTCTTGAGCTCATTTGGTTGGACTGAAAATTAGGATGATAAGCATAGAGCTAGTGCTGAGACTCCACACATTCTTGCTTTATCAAGCAGCATCTGTATAACTTTAGGATACATTGATTCTTTAAAAATTTAACTACTTCCAACATAAATTTTCATTCATTTCATCTTAGAGCACAAGTCTGTTTAATATTGTAATCCTCTTCACGTGTCTTTTACTTTGATTTACATAATCCTTTATCCCAGATGGGACAAAGTTGTTCCTAGCTGTCTTTTACTAAGCTTTGTATCAACACCTCTCTTAGCCCACTGATCTGATCGGTGAGGGCATGACACAGATAATGAAGCTTTCAGTACACTCCATTATCTGAAATGGTCTAAATGGAATGGGTTGAGTACAAGATGAGCTTTAAACATTACTACTATGTGGGACAGAGCTCTGAATGGGCAACTCTATCTGCCTCTAGAGCCTGTGTTCTCAGTCAGCCTTTTATTTCAAGAGCAAGGGTTTCAGATGTTTTCCTTAGAGAGAGATCAGGGGATGAGATGCTTCCGTCTGCAGTTGCACAGAGCTGAGATTGTCAAATACAGTAAAGAAGATGAGCACTGTTAAATGATGTCAGAGCAACTATAAGGGACCAAATTGCTTTTGTATAAATAGCATAATCTAAACTGCACTATTCTGGCTAACCAAATTAAATGTTAAACTTTGCACTTTTGACACTATGATAAATCTGCATTTTCTGAGCAGTTGATGAATTGGATATTGTACTTGTTTGACCATTAATTGGACAGTGAGGCAACATGATGTTAGTTGTAACTTTAGTCACTTTTTTATATTCTGAAGTACCAGTTTGACTTGTGCGTTTTCCAATTCAATTTAATAAATTTTATTTATATAGCGCTTTTAAAAAGTACAAAAACAAACAAACAAAGGGTCACTGTCGTACCCAGCTGACAATTTCTCTAATAATTTTTTTTTGCCGTTAAATATTTATTATTTAAAAAGTGTAAGCATTAGTATTAGCATCAGTGTTACTAAAATTTGAACTTTTTATTCAATATTTGACATTTGTTAATGTTTATTTAGGATTATGTCTGTTTAGGATATAGGATATAGTCAAGCATTTTTATAATAAATACATTTTCAGTTGCTACATATAGTGATGAATGCAATTTGTTGTGTTTGTAACAAATACATTCAATACATATGATTAAGTCAGTTTGGCAATATGGCAAATGGCAGTAAAACTGATAAGACACCCAAACTTTAATTAACCATATAAGATCACATGAATACTGTGAGCAAGCGCTAGTAGATTTAACCTCTATTAACCCACACTGCCACACTGGACAAGGAAGAACAGACCCACAAAAGCAGAAACATGCCAAGTTCTATGATATTTCTTTAGATTTGATTACGACATTGTTATAGAAATCAAGTAAACAATATTGAGCCATGGTGAATAAACAATTTGATGCTGTTTGTTATATTTATCATTCATTCCTTATTCAGTCACACTAGCAACTTGCTTAACTCGCTAGTAGTCTTATGAGCTTTACATAATTTACATTTTATGGAACAATTATTATATATAATTTAGAAGTGAATACTGCAGTGTATTTGCCCTATTACTATTACACTACATATGAGCAAACTTGTAAGATTTTTCTTAGTGAATTAAGGTGGACTTTTATTGGCCATGGGAAGTTATTCATCCAGGAATATGACTGGGTGGCACATTGGGTGGAACATTCATAAAAAGAATGTCCAATGATAAAATGGTAACAAACTATATATTAAAAGAACAAGAATACACCCTGGTTTCTTATACTGATGCGATGAAGCTCTCCAGAGTATTGACTAAATCTTGTCTTTGGCTTCTGCACAACCCTTTTCCTTACACATAGTAAACATCTGTGCACTTTGACTTTTTTGCTGTATACCTAGACAGCCATTCAGCAATAACTGTCAGATTGTGTTTGTGCCTGTTTTACACTGTAGTGTTAAAGCAAAAAAGGCAGACGTATATTTCATTTTTTTTCTTTTTCGCATTTTGATAGGCCAAACCAGCCAAAGTCAGTTTGCTAAGAGAAAAAGACACCCTGATATGCAGGTACAGTTTTCACATGTATCTCCATTGAATTCAAATGCAAGCAGTTGATCCAAATACTGATCAGACTATAAAAACAAACTGTTAAACTGACAATCACTCATTTTAATTTGTCACTTATTTATCTGGAGCCTTACTTGACACAATATTGCTTTGTTCTTTTGACATCTTCAAGGAAATAGCCAGTTCAAAGTCAGTTATACAGCCAGTTCATGATCAGTGTGTATTTCCCATTTTAACCGTACCTGTGCTGAAGTGTTGTTCATGTCTGATTCCACTTCACAGTCATTGTAAGGCAAATACAACCTGCTTTGCAGTACAATAATTACTAATCAGCAGGAAATTGAAGGCTTAAAATGTAGGGAACACTGATTCTGATATATCTTACAGGGCTGCATTTCTGCATTAGATTAGTGTAAGCATGTAATCTTTCAGAGGTTTGATGTAGGAATTGGTTGGCTCTAGTTGTATTAGGTGGATTATAAAAAGGACAAATAGAACAGTCCATTGTACATTTTGTAATTCTTCCTCTTGCAATCCACTTATAACAATTGTGTCATATGTTCCAAAACCGGTAAGAATTCCTTTTTAGGTGACTATTTTCCTTGTTACTGGGTCTTTAACCTCTGTTATCATGATGATAACAGATGAATTCTTCATATGTGAAGTAAGACATATCACACGTTTCCATATAATGTAGAAAACTGCAAATAACTATAAGAAAAATAATGTCAACTGCTCAACACTGACTAACCCTTATCCTTACTGTATGTTTTATACAGAGTGTTCCTCAGCTTAACAGCAATGTAAATAGTACAGTTTTTGGCATGATGACTAAGGAAAATTCATATATGTTAGTGATGCATCTGTGGCCCAGATCCTGCTACATCCTAACTAGTGTTCATACCAAATGATTATTAATAGATACAACATTACAAGCATGTTTGTATCCTTTGAAAGGCTATACAATGACAGATGTTCTTTCTCATAACAAGGAACAGCTTAACATTTAGCCATTTCTGCCCTACCCACACACACACAAACACACATCCACTGCTTCAATAGCTCTGCTACAGACTGCAGTAATAGCACTCCTTATCACCACTGTAATAGCCAAGCTGATAATAGGCAGTAAATGCAGGTGTTTATATGTAATGTTCTGACATCACAGTCATGTACAAAGAAGGTCAGAAAAATACCCACAAAATGTATTTTGAAACATGATACATGGTGAAAAAAATATAAAGGCATTAATATAAGCTACGAAATGATAAAATTAAAATGCATCAAAATGAAGTATATTATTTTATAGTATATTGAAAATACAGAAACACATTTGCGAAAGTTTTGTAAAGGATCAGCATTATCACTTCAGTCAATTTAGCAGTAGTCGCAAACAGTATGTTGTCTTGATTTTAACACATGAACTTAGTAATTCCATAAAATTTTGTTTCTATTTGTTTGTCCTGTACACCTTCTACAATACAACCAGGTAGTTTTAAATCCTTTGAAAGTAGGTCTTGTTTTATTCTTTGCTGTGTCCCTGTTGGGTGAACTGCATAGGCAGAAACAACAAAGGGTTTCTGTTTTATAAGTTAGAATCCTTTAGCATCCAAAGAACCCAAATAGTATATTACTGCATTAACAATATAATAATAGTTGAAAGACTTCACAACATTTCACACTGCTTAGTGATTAATGCCAATTAGTATGCCACCTATCGATGTTTGAAGCTATCAGTAATTTAGGAAAACAGGGCAAAGTTGCAGGTTAGTGATAGCTACAGGAAAAACAGAATATTTCAAATTCTCCTGCTGCATATAAGAATATTAAAGCAACAGTGCCCTCTAATGTCTAAACTCTAGTCTATATTAGATTTTATCCACATTTAATGTATTTTCCTTTAGCAACTGCAGTTGATTTTGCACAATTTTGTTGATTTTTGCAACTGCAATTTGCAAATCATTTTCAAAATAAGATTATGACCCCCTGGAGGCCCTGTTATGCTGAAGGAGATTTTTTTGGCATGGTTTGGTCTACTTGTCTACTTAAAGGAAAGAGTCAATGTAAATCAATACACGGTTATTTTGGCTAATTCATTGTGATAAAACATTTCTATCTTGATGGAAGCTTTCTACTTCAAGATGTCCCTATCCACACTAAATATTTTGAACAGATGTCAACTCAGTTGAAAAGATATGAGGCATTACTACAAAAATGAAAAAAATAAATAAATTAGGATTAAGGTATTTTGGAAGAATTATAATTATTTATCTAGTACAGTTCCAAAACATCATGCCAATGTATACTAAAGATGTTCTGATGGTTATTAAGTGACTTTATTAAGACACTTTATGTTGGTTTGACTTACAATTTGTTACCTACCTGTATAAATGAAACTTAAGAATACATTTAAATGCAATAAACAAATTTTTCATTTTTCACAGGTCCAATTAGCAGTATTCTGGTGAATAAGTATGGCAGTCGTCCAATCATGATAGCAGGGGGCTGCCTGTCAGGAGCTGGACTCATTGCTGCATCTTTCTGCAACACAGTGGAGGGCTTGTATTTCTTTGTGGGTGTTGTAGGAGGTGGGTTACTATAAATATGCATGTGACTGATGTTGAATGTAATAGAGTTATAAAGGGAATAGTGTAAGTTTATTTGAAAATTTATGTTCTTCACTGTTTAAATTACAGGTTTCGGACTTGCGTTCAATCTCAACCCAGCCCTTACTATGATTGGCAAATACTTCTACAAAAGGAGGCCGATTGCGAATGGCATTGCCATGGCCGGCAGTCCTGTGTTTCTATCCACTTTAGCTCCTATGAACAGTTGGCTTTTTGACCAGTTTGGTTGGAGGGGTAGCTTCCTAATCCTGGGTGGGCTTTTGCTCAACTGTTGTATAGCTGGATCTCTCATGAGGCCTATTGGGCCAAAACCCAAACCTGCTGTGGAGAAGGTTAGTGCTAATGGAGAGAAGAAGACAGCTATGCAGATTATCAACAGTTTTATTGATCTGTCTCTCTTCAAACACCGTGGATTCCTCCTCTACCTCATAGGCAACATTGTCATGTTCTTTGGCCTTTTCACCCCACTAGTTTTCCTCAGTAATTTTGCCAAAAGTAGGGATATAGCAAAGGATAAAGCAGCTTTTTTACTTTCAGTACTGGCCTTTGTGGACATGGTGGTGCGGCCATCCATGGGAACAGTGGCCAACACTAAGTGGGTCAGACCGAGGATACAGTATTTCTTTGCCGCCTCAGTTCTATTTAATGGTGTATGCCATATTCTTGCACCTCTTTCAGTTGATTATCTAGGGTTTGTTATCTATTCTGTCTTCTTTGGGTTTGGGTTCGGGTGGCTGAGCTGTGTGCTTTTTGAAACCCTGATGGACTTGGTAGGAGTTCAGCGCTTCTCCAGTGCTGTGGGCCTGGTCACCATTGTGGAATGTGGACCAGTTTTAATTAGCCCTCCATTGCTCGGTGAGTATAAGAGATTCTCTGATATTTTTATGCATATATTTCTAATATGTACACTGCCCTTTTCCTAGCAGACTCTTTTCTAAAAAAAATAATCTAAAGCATTTCACATACTAAGCTGTGTATTTATGCAGTAATTGTATTTTCATTGACAGGAAAATTTAATGACATCTACCATGACTACAAGTACACTTACATTACCTGTGGAATAGTCCTGATGGTTGCAAGCATGTTCCTTTTTATCTGCATGGGCATTAACTATAGGCTACTGGATAAGGAAGCAAAGGAGGAAGCTAGAAAATCTCAGCTAAAAGGAAAAGAGGAAGAATCCACCATAGACATTTCAGACAAGGAGACAGCTACTGGACAGAGAGAAAACAGAGACAATAAAACAGCAGAAGATACTGTGTGACTTCCCCTATCCAGACATGATTATACACTTTTGAGGAACTATATATGTCATGCTTTTTGACATAGTTGTATAATTATTATTATTATTGTGCAATATTTTTTATGCCTAAAAATATCAATGAGAGGACACAATACAGTGTGTTTCCATGCATAAAAACGTTAGTGATTTTAATGTTTGACTTTATTTTAACTGAAACAAAGTTTTTTGTTTTCATTTGTATCACAGTCCATACTAATCTAAACATATGTGGTATTTATAAGGGTATTAGCCAGAACTAATAAAATAATATTTCAGATGTCTTTTTTATTTTTTATTTTCCAATAATGGAACAACATGTGTGGCCTGCAAAGAGACCTGGGCTCAACAGCATTGAACACCTTTGCACCTCTACACCAAATATCAGTGCCTGGTTACACTAATGTGCTTGTGGTAAAAGAACAAAACCCCACAGCCATTCTCCACAATCTAGTGAAAAGCCAGAGAACCTGAAGGAAACACACATACACATGCATTTGTGCCACATTAGTCACTGTTATTAACTGTTTTCTTATGTCTTTCCTGTCATCTTATTATGAGAGACTTGTTGCTCATCTAATCTACCTTTATCTACCTGTCAGGTTAGATTTTTGTTCCTTGGTCAATTTAGCAACTCTTGAAATTGACCAAGGAACCAAACAGTTATGGTATAAATGGATAAAAAAGGTACAGTAGATTCGTTAAACATACATTTCGTTTGGAAAGTACATGGAAACATATACGTTTTTATAAGTTAACTAAGTTACATTTTCTTTTAGTCATAAACTGTAATTTGTATGATTTAGACACATCTGGCAACCCCGTGAACGTGCATTATATTACAACCAGCACGCGCATCAGAAGTATAAATTCAGTTGAAAACCGTTAGGGTCTTTACTGAGGTGCTCGCAGAGATACGGCTGATAAGCAAGTAATTAATCGAGTAAGTCTGAAAAACCGTGATTTAAAAGGTAAAGAATCATTCATTCTCTCTAAAACAGTCAAGTTTTTCAGTTTGTAAAGTTTGAATCGAATCAGTAACATATTAGCTCAACAAACGCGCTAATTTTGTGCCAACGTTGGCTAATCATTCACCTCATATTCCGTACAACTGACAAAATTACGACTTTTGGGATCTTTCTGAGAGCTACAGTACTATTTCCCAGACCAAACCCGAAAGTGAGTCAGCTACAGTATAATAAAGTCTTAAATATGCGTCTTGAGTTATATTTCAGCTTGTAATGACTTACAGTTGATCAAATTCATCGCTTCTGTCCATTCTAGTAATCGATTTAATGCTTATCATTAAAACTGCTCACGTTAGTCAATATTAAGCATGAAGAATGTATGTAATGTCCTCTTATGTAACGTTTGTCACTTGATTTAAATACTAAAATTGACTTAAAACTAAATTGGTCAGATGGCAAATTCGATATCAAGTTCAGCTTGCTATAGGAGAATGGTATTCTGTAGACTATAATTAACTTTTTAAAAAATTTTCATCTCATACAGGCTGCAATGTTTATTCAGGCAAAATAAAATCGCCATTCCAAAATCTGTTTATCATCCATTCATTCATCTTCACTAGGAACTTTATCCTCAGGGTTACAGTGGATCGAGGGCCTTTTATTTATTTATTTAATTTTTTTTTTAGGAAAAATGATCATGAGATGGAAACAAAACCTGTATGAAACACCAGTCCACTCACACGTTCAAACCCAGAAACAATTTACTAATTCACATACTTTGTTATTGGAGGTGGGGTGAAACGTTTGGGGCACTGTACTGCCCTCAATATGCATTTTGATTAAAACAAATTTGGACCCAATGTTTTGAAAAGAATCAGGGGAACTGTTGTCTCATCAGTATGCCCACGTACAGTTGTTCTGTTTAACCAGTCTCTACAGGATTTCATATTGCGATCACACAAATGAACACAAAATCATTCACAAAATCAGCCATATTTGGAGGTGCTTTGAATTTTTCAAAATGACGCACAGAGTTTCCCTAGATTCAGGCCAACATGTGTGGATTCAGCCAAAGCCCTTTTTGATTCACATGAGTTGAGTATGAGTACAGCTACCACGTAAAGTAAATACATATGAGTCTTTACTGGTAGTAATTTAAAAGAAGTAACCTTTGCTAGCAATTATGCGAATTCAACCACAAAAAAACTTAAGTTGCTAGTTGCATTGTAAGTTTTAAAAAACGCTGCAGCAAAATCAGGCATTTTAGGCCACAGTAATGAAAAAAAAACTTGAAAAATCTTGAAGAGACTGTTTAATCAAAGAGTGTATTATTTTATCCATTTCAGTATTGTGTTCAGTTGACCCTTTTCTGTTTAACTGCCATTATTTTTTTATTCCTTTTTCCCATCAGACCAGTTTATGAAACCAAACACATAGACACCATGAAATCATGCAAACTGAGGGTGGGGAGCCATTAGCGGTTAAACTTTTGCTTTTAATTATATAGTCGCATCAGCGTACAAGTTCACTTTTCCCATAGCTTAAAATGTAACAAAATATATATTGACTTAGCATCATCATTGACCTCTTTGCTGTGTCTAAATTGGAATTGTATTGGCACATCCTGAAATTATGGAAGTGACTGTTAGCTTTTCAGGAAACCTTCCATTAGACAGACAGCTAGCTAATCCTTTTTCCCTTATGTTACAGCATGGAAAGAGCATTTAACTTTAAACTGTTAGTGCCTCCTAGACACAGGCTAGGTCAGGTGTCAGCCGTAAAGCCTCAAGATACTGGGCTGAATGAAGATAACAGTAGCTTAATGGCACCAGTTACGGTGAGTAGAAATAATAGTTGGAAGTTCATAAATTTCTGTTTTACTGTAGATGAATATATTACCTGGTGTGTGTATTTTTTCTTTAGAGTTTTAATAAATGTTTTGAAAAAGAAATTACTTCAAACAGCAAGATGGTGTTGCCTACAGTGTCCCCAAGACCAGGTAAAGGTGAAAATGGGCTTTTCATTTAGAGACATTATTTACATTTTCTAAAAAAAAAAAAAAAAAAAAAAACATTTTAGCTAAAGTAGTTAAATTATTCAAATGTGTATGAAATGCTAGTTTGCTATTTTAAAGAGACCACAAAGATGAGTGCTGTGATGCCAATAGATAAAGAAGAGGTGAGTGACTTCTTCATATTTGTCAATAGTTCACATAGTTCACATTGATTTTATTAATTCTTACTGTATGTTTTGCCAGCCATCATTGAGTTCTAGTCAGCTATATTCCAAACTTTTTGAAGAGGCTGAAAAAATAAAAGCTTGGAAATTGAAAATGGACTATGATATCTTACAAAAAGATAGAAACCTTCAGGAAAATAGAAGGACAATTGAAATACAACGCAAAGCCATTCAAGAACTTCAGGTAAATATGGCTATGATCAGACAAATAGCTAAAATCTGCTTTTCTGTCATATTTTTTATCATTAGGAACTGGTACATTTTTATGTTTTGTTAATTCTAAGAACTCAGGACATGTGACTCAGCCTGAACAGTTTCAAGGGAATAAAAGCTATATTTAAATGTATCTAATATTCAAGTAGTATTTGGTTAGTCACAAATCAGATATGCCCTGATTTCACCCTTTTTTTAATTATTTATTTAAACATATTTTTCGTTTACTTTAAATAATTTATGCTTTTGTTACAGTTTGAAAATGAGAGTCTCAGCATGAAATTAGAGGAACAATTAAATAAAAATGAAGATATGAGGAATAAGTATGTATAGCATATATTTTTAACTTAATAAATGATTATTAAATATAGTAAATTAATTTGTAATTTATGTTCTTTTTGCAGAAATAATGCAACAAGAAATTTATGCAACATTTTGAAGGACACTTTTGAAAGATCTGTTGAGAAAATGAGCCTGTGTAAGTGACACTGTAGAAGTCTGTTACATCCAGTAGGACTTACCTAAGTCTGTAATTATAAATGCTATTTTTTTCCTATGTTAAAACAACAAATATAATTTTCTTTAGTTGAAGGAGAAAGAGAAGAAACCCATGGCCTCTTCTTGCAAAACCATGAAACCATTCAGGTGAATTAGTTTTCATAGTACTAAAAACAGTTGAAGACTGAAAGGACGTGACATGTGATTTTCAAAAACGGCATTTAAAATGGTAGTGTGATATTGTGCTTGTCAGTATTATTGTGGTGGTCTGAAAAAAGAATTGCATGTTGCTATGGCTGGATACTGATAAACAGGTTTGAATAGGCTTTTTTTCTTCTTGATTTCAACATATATATACACACTGTATATCTGTAGCTTTTAGAATGTCATGCAGTAGAAAATTCATAAATGGTTGATTAAATATTGTGTTTTGAGATGGCCTTCAAAATATTTCGTTGTTTCTTCTTTCAGAGGATGATTGCTGCCTTTGAAAGTCTCCGGCTGCAAGCAGAGTCTGACCAACTAGAAATGTTAAAAGGTAAACAATTAGAGGAGTTCCCTTTTGAGGGAACTTGATGCTGCATCAAGGTTGACACAATGGGAATGCTTCCGAACCCCCGCTATATTACAGAGGAGGACACACACTCTCATTGCGTTATTTGTTTGGGAGATGAGCATGCCCGATCGGCTTTAAAGGGAGCCAGTTGCATGCATTGCGAGAGGTAATCTAGCCAATGTATCTTCTAGCCAAGCATCTGCGCCTCTTAGTTCAGGTCCTGTGTCTGCCGAAGCAGCGCGATGGCTTTGATGATGGGGCTTGCTGGTAGAATTTGCAGAAGCGGAGCAAGAGATGGGTCATTCCCTTTCTCTTGCCCTCTGCCCTGATTCCAATCTGTCAGTTTTGGTTTCGGGAGCTCACATAGTGATTTCTCCCAATCCAGAAGAAAGTATATAACTGTCCAAATCAGGTTCTGAGGAGCTCAGTGTAGGCAAGGAAGGGCTTGCTTCTTCTGATCTGCCAACCCAATCAGTGGTGTTTGAGGCGCTCCTTGAGAAGGTAATGCATGCTGTAGCAAATTAAATTTAAATTGCACTGAAGGGATGTTAGTGGCATCCGATCTAAGCTAGACGACTGCTTTCTGGCTTCAGGCCACATGCCACCTTCAGGCAGGCAGCTGCTGTTTTTCCCAGACCTCCATGACATGGTATTGACATCCTGGGGAATCTCGATTCAGCCCATCTCTTTTTCTCCTGCCACTTTTAATTTTTTGACCATTGTAAGGCTTTAAAGGCGGCCATGTATAGTTTTGAAGAGACACTCGTGAAGTATTCCCCACACTGCTTGCATTCAGGAAGCCTGTGCATCCTTCTAAGCCACCTCAGCCCTAAGGTAAGGCATACACGGCAGCAGGCCAATGCACTCCAGTGCATTTGTTTACTGGATTACCTGGACAAAGGCTATGGTGGCCAGTCATTGAGATGCCTCCCTAGAATGTGATCGGCCTCATGGCAGAAGTAGCCAACGTTATCTCTGGCTCAGCGGTGTAGGTTTTCATCCCATCAGGCTTCTCTTCAGCTTCATACTTATCAGGACAAGACCCCGGTTCCTGACCTTGGGTCCCATTCTATGGGCGTGTCATTTTTGCAAGACTCTTTTGATGGACGCCTCACTTTCGGGCTGTGGAGCGGACTTGGACAGCCGCCTCGCCCAGGTTCTATGGGAGAGCTCTTATCTCTCATGGCACATAAATTGCCTGAAGATTCTTGCATTCTAGCAGTGCAATACTTTCTTCCACACCTCAGTGGCTACCATGTGCTAGTGCACATAGACAGCACTGATATCAATCATCAGGGCTGTCTGTGTAGGTTGGCACAGCAGATTCTGCTCTAGACAGAGACTAGTTTTCTTTCGCTAAGAGCAATTTTCATCCAAGGACATGTAAATCGGGATGCAGACTTTCTGTCGTGGCAGGTGCTGAGGCCTGGGGAGTGGTATCTCCACCACTAAGGTGGAGGTTAAAGGTGTACCACTTCTGCAAACCACGACCACAGAGTCTCCTTGGGTAGGCACCGCCTGATCTCACATTTTTTGTGCAGTGCCAGCTTGCTGAGACCATCCTGCAGTCTCTGCCTACTTTTCTGGTACCTCTCAGTGGTCCTAGAGGGGCTGCTGGAAGCCACCTTTGAGCCCATATGTCTCTGAGAAGTTTCTGACACTAAAGATGGCTCAGCTCTTAGCCTTCACTTCCCTCAAAAGAGTGGAAAATCTGCAGGCCCTGTCAGTCGCCATCCCTCAGATAAATAGAAGCTAGAGCAATGTGACATAGATGGCCTTACTGTATATGGACTCACTAGCACATATTCACTTTGTCACCCGTCCTTTCCAAGCCATTGGCCATTGGCATGTGTGCACACAGAGCTTTAGACAAACTTCCTCAAAGAAGCATTCCCATAGCATCAGCCTTGACACAGGATCCTGTTCCTTTCTCAGGGAACCCAGATTCATACGTAACCTGGTGTAGTTATATAAGATCTAAGAAAATGTGATAAATTTAAAATATAAGGACATGCGCTATGGACTAGATGTTACATATTTAAATTGCATTTGATGTTTATTTGGACATATCACACAGCTAAAGAGGGCCTTAAACAGTTTGAGGAGCTTAAAGTGAAATTTGAGAGTGACTATCACATGAAAGAAGAGAAGGTAAGTGCACCTGTTCACTGTATTGGACAGTATTTTATTACTGTGTAGAAATTTTTAATGATATTTTAATATTTTTTTCTGATGGTTGGCAAAAGTTAATTAGTTCCTTATAGCTCCAAATGAGATCAAGTCAAAAGCTTGATCATATTTTAAATCAATGCATCCTTCTGTGTTGCAGTATAAACATGACAACATCAATAAATGCTTTAGGCCAGGCCTACAGTCCCCTCTAAAACTATCGGATATATGCATTTACAGCATTTGGCAGACACGATTATCAAAAGCAACTTAGAGTTTATCTCATTATTTACAACTTAATTTTAAGGGCTTTGCTTAGTGTTGGCAGCTTGATAGACCCGGGATTCAAATTTGCAACCTTCCAAGCAGCAATCCAACACCTTAACCACTAGACTACAGCATTCTTCGCATTTTAGGTTATAGAATAAAACATGAAAATACCCTGACCTTATTTCAAGCTTTCACCCAAAAACCCATTCAAAAAACCCAGTGCCTTTTGGATGATGGAACTGGAAAAGCTAAAAGTAATTTCCAGGATTTAGGACTCATTCCTGCAGCAGTCTGTGGGCAGTGAGAATCACATAGATACCATATCTGTGCTGGAGCTTACACCAAATTCACAAAGTGATGAATTATTTGCAACAAATACACTGTCAAGCAAGCTGTGGTGTTTGTTTATAGCCTGTGAAGATTTTCAAGAATCATGAACAAGAGCTTATTTTCTGCAGTAATCCAAAACCGAATAGATTTGTCATTTCTGCAGCACTCTATTGCGGAAAGGCGCAAAATTCAAGGACAGTTTTTTAAATACAAATTTTGTTTTAAATGTGTATTTCATGACAGTCAATAAAAACCTATTAGATACTTGAAGATTACTTGAACAAAAATATTAAATGTTACAATAAAATGTTGGTATAACAGTAAAGAAAGCAGCATATTATGTACTATGCCTCTATCTCCACAAGAGCTGTGCAGATTTTCTAAGATGCTCAGAAAATCTTGCCTATTATTTTCCTCATAAAACTGCACCTGAGTGCACAAAGTGTACCTGAGATGACTCATGCATTTTAGAAAAACAAAAAAGAAAGGGTTGTTACACTTACTGTAAAGGTAGGGTCTCTGATATTTGAGAAATGTTTCAGAAAACTGCGTTGGGCCACCAAACAAAACAAAAATCAAAACAAACGTGTAGCCAATGAGCAGTAAGGGGCGGGCCTTGTCAATATGGGTGAAGAGAGTGTTCAGTGTGCATGTGTGACATTAGCAGAAAGCGGTTTTAACATTGACAAGGAGGATAAAAACAAAGGAAGAAAGCGAAAAAAGGCTTACGATAAGGCAAGAAGCAGGACCCGTGTTGATATAGGATCAGCTTTCCGGAGACAACTGAAGGAACGGGAATTTGGCCGCATATTCAGAGATTTGAGTTTCCCGAGTCAATAACTCCTGAGCTAAACGTTTACTGCTCATTGGCTACATGTTTGTTTTGATTTTTGTTTTGTTTGGTTGCCCAATGGGGGGCACTGTGGCTTAGTGGTTAGCACGTTCGCCTCACACCTCCAGGGTTGGGGGTTCGATTCCCGCCTCCGCCTTGTGTGTGTGGAGTTTGCATGTTCTCCCTGTGCCTCGGGGGTTTCCTCCGGGTACTCCAGTTTCCTCCCGCGGTTTAAAGACATGCATGGTAGGTTGATTGGCATCTCTGGAAAATTGTCCGTAGTGCATGTGTGAATGAGAGTGTGTGCCCTGTGATGGGTTGGCACTCCGTCCAGGGTGTATCCTGCCTTGATGCCCGATGACGCCTGAGATAGGCACAGGTGATCCGAGATAGTTCGGATAAGCGGTAGAAAATGAGTGAGTGAGTGAGTGAGTGAGTGAGTGGTTGCTCAACGCAGTTTTCTGAAGCATGTCTCAAATATCGGAAACTCTACCTTTAATGTTGACTTTGTTGTGTTTTGCTGTTTATCACTCAATACTTCATGGCATTTTTTAGCATGTGTTTAAGACTTTTGACTTTTGTACAATACTACACCCTTTTGTCTTAAATTGCATAAATTTAAGACCACAATGAGTTTAATAATGCAGGCTGTAGTATCACCTCTTATGGTAAAATATAACTCAAAAAAATATACTACTTTCAAAAGAACATTTCAGAGGATCTGCTTATCTGCTGAACTCATTATTACAGAAGAATTATTGTGCACATCTGGCATTTGCATAAAGGTTGTTAGCTAAAATATGGAGTAGAGAGAAAAATGTTATGTCTGGAAGCATAGAAAAAAATATTTCATTGCTCCAAATTGGTGCAACAAAAAAGTGTTACGTGATTGGATGACCAAGGAAACAAGATAGTATACTCTCTCCTTTGTCAGTCACTGTGACACTTGGGCATTTCTGAGCTCATGTTAGCAGAAGAAGGCACATAGCACTTTCCAATATAGTAGCTGCAACCCCTGAATTTAGTAATTTCTGCAACCTCTCTATGCCAGCAGCAGTAGCATCCAGCTTTTATGTTTTTAGTCTTATGAAAGAAAGGACTTTGTTTTGCATACCTTCCAAAAGGTTTGCTGTCATTGCAGTGATGTATAATTATAGATTTAGAGATTTAGTAAGCCAAAAATACAGCACTTTACAAGCAGGTTCATTAAAGTTCTGGTTGTTTTGATTGTTGTAATTATTGCTTGTGGATATGGGCATTTTAGGGAACGTCAGTATTTTAAAGCCATTAATGGATTTATGAAGGTCAGCACACTTTTTCAATCATTTTATTTGTGCATTTTTTAAAAGTACCCATGTTACTAAATGAAGAAATAAGGTTCATAAGAGTTCCACCACAAACACTGTGGTTAGAAATAGAACTGGACAAATGTTTCTGTTTCAATTTGCTTACCTATTAACCACAAAAATGTTTTTTTATCACAATTTTATCAATTTCACCAAGGTGTCAATCATTTTAAAAAGCTTTCTATGTACATTACTCACTCTCACCTGTATAAATATATGTAATACAAAGAAACAAACACTTTCCGTCACTATCAAGCAGGAATATTTTTTTTTCTAAACAACTGGCACTCCTGAATCTATTTTCCTTTTCTAATATAATCTCAAATTCTCTTACTCCTTTTTGAGTTCTACTACTCTCCTGCCTGATCTCTCTTACACTGTGTAATCTGACTTTATCTTGAAAAATGATGGAGTAATATGAAAGTATGAGTGTGTGCAAACATTTTTATCATATAATTCAAGTGATTATGGAATCCATATACTATCTATCACTAAGTAATGTCATGTCCCTTCAATTTCACAAGGTCCATATTAATTGACGTATTTTGTTCCCTGGTGAACATATAAACCTAAAGTACAAAAATTTCACATATATTGTTTAAATACAAAACCAACTTTTAAGTTTGATTTTTAACTATTTTTGCATGCCACTAGATTTTATATTTATAAATCAAAATAAATATCTCATGTGGTGTTTTATTTGTGGTGCTAAGTGTGTTCTCTAAAGAAAACTAACAGAGAAATAATTACAACATATTAGGCAGCTCCAAAGCTACCAATTTTCCCTGTTTCTGAATA